>NC_091153.1:7455668-7638168 GCF_040958095.1 Procambarus clarkii | reverse complement strand
TCTCACAAGTCAAGCCTGGCCTCGGGCCGGGCTTGGGGGCAGTAGAAGAACTCTTAGAACCCCATCAAGCAGGTATATGTGGGCCTGCGGGCCACTCCAAGCATCAGCCTGGTGGACCAAACTCTCACAAGTCAAGCCTGGCCTTGGGCCGGGCTTGGGGGAAGTAGAAGAACTCCCGGAATCCCATCAAGCAGGTATCAAGCAGGTAAATCAATATACAATGAACATTGCTTCAACAATGCATTTTCTGATTATACTGACACATTTAACTGGTCTAATTTGGAAACCCACATTTCAGATCACTTAACTTGTATTAAATATAGCAATTAAATTTGGTTATCTTTCTAGTTTGACTAGAAAAAAAGTAGAAGCAAAATAGATATGAGATCCTGTTATATTTGTTCCCAAGACGCCTGATAGCTGGGTGGACAGCGCTTCGGATTCGTAGTCCTGAGGTTCCGGGTTCGATCCCCGGTGGAGGCGGAGACAAATGGGCAAAACGTTTCTTTTACCCTGATGCTCCTGTTACCTAGCAGTAAATAGGTACATGGGAGTTAGACAGCTGCTACGGGCTGCTTCCTGGGGGGTGTGTAACAAAAAAAAAGGAGGCCTGGTCGAGGACCGGGCCGCGGGGACGCTAAGCCCCGAAATACTCTCAAGATAACCTCAAGAAAACTGTCGATAACATACACACTGGTATAACTTGATGCGGGAGGGAGGGCAGATATACTCTCCCTCCCTATATATCTATATATAAGGTATATACGAATATACCTCAATATATTAAGGTATATTCGGTCTGAATAGACTTTTGCAATCTTTTCATTGACTGTTTTTAGACCTTTTTTTTCTGTTTTCTCCTAAGATGGTATTTAGGATACCTGATCAACCAGGCTGTGACTCATACGTCAGGCTGCGAGCAGCCGCGTCTAACAGCCTGGTTGATCAGTCCAGCAACCAGGAGGCCTGGTCGACGACCGGGCCGCGGGGACACTAAGCCCCGGAAGCACCTCAAGGTAGGTAGGATGGCTAAGTCATCGTTGTATTTCCTTTGATGAGATTGTTCCTTGATGATCTTTCTTTATCTACAACCACCACCACCATCTGTTGTGGTGAGCCACCACCATCTGTTGTGGTGAGCCACCACCATCTGTTGTGGTGAGCCACCACCATCTGTTGTGGTGAGCCACCACCATCTGTTGTGGTGAGCCACCACCATCTGTTGTGGTGAGCCACCACCATCTGTTGTGGTGAGCCACCACCATCTGTTGTGGTGAGCCACCACCATCTGTTGTGGTGAGCCACCACCATCTGTTGTGGTGAGCCACCACCATCTGCCTTCACCACCACAACTACCACTACCAGGCAGCTGGTAGTTGCTGGTAGTTACTAACAGCTTCCTGGTAGTAACTACTATTAACTACTAACGGCAGTAACCACTTACAGCTGGCGAGTGTATTTACCTAGCTGTGCTTGCGGGGGTTGAGCTCTGGCTCTTTGGTTCCGCCTTTCAACAGTCAATCAATTGATGTACAGGTTCATATCTACAGTTGATATGATAGAGCCCATAGTATGTGTGTGTGTGTGTGTGTGTGTGTGTGTGTGTGTGTGTGTGTGTGTGTGTGTGTGTGTGTGTGTGTGTGTGTGTGTGTGTGTGTGTGTGGGCACCCTCCACACCGAAACAGGTCGCTGGATCTGACTGCAAAATAGGAAACTCTCCCAAAGGAAATCACCAATTCAACCCCTTGTCAACCAGGGGCCAAGCACGTGGATGGAGGGTGGGGGGGGGGGGCGGGTTGAAAGGGGGGGAGGGTAGTTGAGGGTGTGTTTAGAGGGGGGGGGTGTACTCACCTAGTTGTGTTAGCGAAGAGGTTGAGCTTCGGTTTCTTCCTCCCGCCTCTCAACCGTTAATCAACTGGTATACTGATTCCTGAGCCTATTGGGCTCTATCCAAGGGGTTAATTATTATATATCTAGGAACAATGAGATGTCTGGCGGGACTATATAGTGCTATGACACGTAGGTTACCAGGCTGATATAGACCTTATGTATTATGGCACTTACATTATCAGCCCCTAAGGGCTCCTGTACTCTGAAACGTAATATTATCAGGGATTGCAAAACTATGCAACATATATTGCCAGTGATCCTGTGGTCCTGGGTTCGATACCAGGCGCCGGTGAGAAACAATGGGCAGAGTTTCTTTCACCCTATGCCTCTGTTACCTAGCAGTAAAATAGGTACCTGGGTGTTAGCCAGCTGTCACGGGCTGCTTCCTGGGGATGGAGGCCTGGTCGAGGACCGGGCCGCGGGGACACTTAAAAAGCCCCGAAATCATCTCAAGATAACCTCAAGAAGATAGCGTCATAGGGACTATTGAAACGCCAGGGACATAGGCACTCTACAGGACAAAGTAAGAAACATTGCCAGGGGGCCATATAGGTTATCTTGAGGTTATCTTGAGATGATTTCGGGGCTTTAGTGTCCCCGCGGCCCGGTCCTCGACCAGGCCTCCACCCCCAGGAACCAGCCCGTGACAGCTGACTAACACCCAGGTACCTATTTTACTGCTAGGTAACAGGAGCATAGGGTGAAAGAAACTCTGGCCATTGTTTCTCGCCGGCGCCTGGGATCGAACCCAGGACCACAGGATCACAAGTCCAGCGTGCTGTCCGCTCGGCCGACCGGCTCCCTAGGGACTTCTGGCCAGCCAAATGTATATTATAAGAACTTTTGGAATAACCCAGAGTATATTATAGGAATTTCTACACTACCGTGCAACGTATGTAATAATAGATTGCATGTGTGCGTGAGGATACACTACTGGAGTGCTTGTTGGAATTGGGCCCGGGCGGTAATACAGCTTGTATTGTAGCGAATCGTGTCCCAGATATTGTATTTTGAGTTGAAATTGAATGTAAAGAGTTTATTGCAACTCGTTGTACTTGTTTGCTAATAGTCTGCAACTTCTCACTGGAGGCCCAATACTATCATGCAAATTTTTATCACGCAAAGACAGACAGAGACAGACAGACAGAGACAGACAGACAGAGACAGACAGACAGAGACAGACAGACAGAGACAGACAGACAGAGACAGACAGACAGAGACAGACAGAGAGACAGACATATCCACAGATGTTATTGTTGTTGTTTTAGATTCAGCTTCTAGGAACAAAAAGTTGCAAGTAGCACGGGCTATGGTGATCCCGTAGTGGACTTACCTGGCACAGGAGCGGGGCAAGTAGCACGGGCTATGGTGAGCCCCGTAGTAGACTTACCTGGCACAGGAGCGGGGCAAGCAGCACGGGCTATGGTGAACCCGTAGTGGACTTACCTGGCACAGGAGTGAGGGCTGTGCCCACAAATGCTCAAGTGAAGAACAGGGTTCGATTCTCCGGAGCCCACGGGGTCCACCCAGAACTTGATTTAGTCGCTTACTTAAATTGCTTAGTAAGTTACGTTTAATTGCGACTTACATGGTCACAAAGGGCATACATAACGTTATTTAAGAACGTTACTACATGCCAAGTTCACTACACATGAACTTCACTGTACATGAACTTCACTGTACATGAACTTCCCTACACTTGAAGTTCACTGCATAATAGTAGTAGCAGCTTTAAAGGCAGCCAATACAACAACAGCACTAATAACTACAATAGCAACAACAACTACAGTAGCAACACTACCAACTACAGTAGCAGCAACAACTACAGTAGCAGCAGCAACAACTACAGTAGCAGCAACAACAACTACAGTAGCAGCAGCAACAACTACAGTAGCAGCAACAGCTACAGTAGCAGCAACAACTACAGTAGCAGCAACAACAACTACAGTAGCAGCAGCAACAACTACAGTAGCAGCAACAACTACAGTAGCAGCAGCACCAGCAACAGCAACAGGCAGACCATAAACAATTGTTCCAATAGCAGTTGCACCTATTAAGGGATGAACAGGCACAACTGAGGCACTAATATGAACAACAGAATGAACAGATAGAACACTGGCACTAATGAACGGCAGAAAGAACGGACATCTCTGGCATTAACAACAGTTGAAGGCACACAACAGTTGAAGGCACACAACAGTTGCACAAACAGCAGACGCATAAATCAGTGGCACGGAACACCTGCAGAAACATAAACTAGTGGCACTGAACACCTGCAGAAACATAAACTAGTGGCACTGAACACCTGCAGAAACATAAACTAGTGGCACTGAACACCTGCAGAAACATAAACTAGTGGCACTGAACACCTGCAGAAACATAAACTAGTGGCACTGAACACCTACATAAACATAAACTAGTGGCACTGAACACCTGCAGAAACATAAACTAGTGGCACTAAACACCTGCAGAAACATAAACTAGTGGCACTGAACACCTGCAGAAACATAAACTAGTGGCACTGAACACCTGCAGAAACATAAACTAGTGGCACTGAACACCTGCAGAAACATAAACTAGTGGCACTGAACACCTGCAGAAACATAAACTAGTGGCACTGAACACCTGCAGAAACATAAACTAGTGGCACTGAACACCTGCAGAAACATAAACTAGTGGCACTGAACACCTGCAGAAACATAAACTAGTGGCACTGAACACCTGCAGAAACATATACATCCGGCACTGCAATCTTGCTGCTGCAACAGCTGCAGAACAGCAAGAGGAGCGGGTGGTAGATTAGCACTAATCGCAGCAATACATACAAGGATAATCTGATCTTAAAGACGAGTGGAGGAAATTAACTCCTGTTCACGTAACAAATCCACAAGGGCCGTGACGAGGATTCGAACCTGCGTCCGGGAGCATCCCGGACCCAGGTTCGTACCTAATCCCTGTTCACGTACCTAATTTGACATGCTGTAAATCAAATGTAAATTGAATTTACAGCAGTGTAAATCAAACTTACATATTTTGTAAAACTTCATGATATTACTGCTTGTTCCTGTGAAGTTCTGTGAAGGGTAATTTGTTCTTGTGGGATATAATCGTTACTTTACCTGCTCTCGACTCACATTCGGGAATCACAGGTTCGAATCCCGGCCGGGGCAGCAATGGTTGGGCATGTTTTCTTTCATCTAATGCATCTGTTCACGTAGCAGTAAATAGGTCTCCTCCCCCGGGAGTTAGTCAACTGTTGTGGGGGTTGCATCCTGGGACGGGGTCAGTAATTATATATATATATATATATATATATATATATATATATATATATATATATATATATATATATATATATATATATATATATATATATATTATTTTTTGGGGGGGGGAGGGAGCTCAATATAAGCCTCACGTCGCTCGGAAATCAGAATTTAATATGTTCTTTTTTGTATTAACCTAATTTGTAAGAACTTTTTTTGTAAGAACTTAATTTTTGAGCTTAATTTTTGTAAGATGTTAATTTTTGTAAGAACTAAATTTTTGAACTTATTTTTCGTAAGAACTTAATTTTTGTAAGAACTTATTTTTTTTTATTCTATTTTTATAATATTTTTGTATTTAAAATAAGGATACAGTAACTCATGGCAGTTCTTGATTACTAGTAATTGGTCTGAAACCACGCCAACTGCGCTATTCCCCGCGGGACAATGGTTCTTGTACTCGAATTTGCTTCTAATGACCACTTCAGGGTCATTCTCCTGTGCCTCAGGGGTACCCCAAGCATTCTTTTTTACTCATTTCTATAAAAATTCTCCTGTTTAAGATTTTTTAAGCTTTGTATTTTATATATATATATATATTTTATTTTTCCGTGTCTCTGACCATTCAGTGAATAAAGCTATGTAGCGTTCATTATTAATGATGTAGAATCAGCTAATTAATTAAAAAAAGAAAATGATATTGGACTCATCATAGATGTAAAGTGCCTTCTATAGTGACTGTTGTGAGCCTCTTGTTGAATCACTTGAGACACAAAAGATTATTGATGTGTGTATTTGTGTGGGTGATTAAATATGTATGTGTATGTATATATGTATATGTATGTATATGTACATGTATGCATGAGTATGTGTACATGTATATATAACATTAATAATTTTGTAACTAGCGTCAAAAGATTGTTATTTGCTTAGCTAAACGAACTAGAGGGTTCAGTACCTGAACCGATTATGTGCCTCTGTAATCCTTTACACCACCGCCCACGGGATGGGTATGGGGCGCATAATAAAGAAAGAAATTGAAGAAATTGAATTGGTCTGTTGTATATTTTTAATGAGGGTGAACTATACTAAAACTTTTTTACTAGCGTAAACTGTAAACAGACTTTTCAAGAACTTTCCACTTACTTGGAACATTTGTTCCAAGTAGCTGAATCTAAACCAACAAGTTCCATTTATATATACAAATTTACTAAAACTAATACAGCATTGTACTTAGTGTAAATACAAATATATACGTTACAATACATAAAAAAACAATTCTATTATGAATGCGGCAAAATATCTGGTATTCGTGATTAGTAGGAGTCTTATGCCAAAGCAGTAATATGTTAATATATATTGTAAGGTAAATTCTATAATGAGATTTATTTCTGGAAAAGTTACCAATCAAATCTAATGTTATTCTTCAGCTTTATCTAACTCTTGTTTATATTATATTATTACACTTATATTATTCATTTCAGTTTTGGTCACTGTAATGTAGAATAGTCATAAATCCCCTTGAACGCGTTCAGAAAGGATTACAAAAGTTAATCCCAGGAAACAGAAACTTTTCTTTTGAAAAGGGATCAAGAAAGCATAATTTACATTATCTTGAAAGACGTAAAGGGGGTGAGATAATTGAAGTATAACTGAATGAAAAAAGTATTACGAAAAGGATATAAAGTTTTGAACATATAAACACAAAATGTAACTATGAATATAAATTAGATGTCGAGATTCAAGAAAGACCTGGGTAAATACTGGTTTGGGAATAGGGTTGTTGATTTAGGGAACAAATTAGCGGACAATAAAATAGACGTGAGTACGTCCACGATATATCATATACATTATATATTATATAGTTTCCACTTCTGCTCACAGTAAGACATACAGGCTCATCCTCAAAGTGATTAATAAAGTATATTTAAAATATAGAAGTAAAGTGCATAATATCAGGGCATTTAGTGAGTCCAGGAAGCAGCGAGTGACCATAGCTCGTAGCGAGTAATTATTTTGACACTTAGTGACCTTCCGGGAAGCATTGAGTGACACGAAGTGGCAGTGAGTAGTACCGATGGCACTTAGTGAACCTCTGGTTGGATTAAACAACCCATGGTGGCACTTAGTAATCCCTGATAGGACTGAATGACCCCCGAGTGAGAACCTAGTGACCTCATAGGGCAAGGAGTGACCTCATATGACAAGGAGTGACCTCACATGGCAAGGAGTGACCTCACATGGCAAGTGGCAAGGAGTGACCTCATATGGCAAGGAGTGACCTCACATGGCAAGGAGTGACCTCACATGGCAAGGAGTGACCTCACATGGCAAGGAGTGACCTCACATGGCAAGGAGTGACCTCACATGGCAAGGAGTGGCCTCACATGGCAAGGAGTGACCTCACATGGCAAGGAGTGACCTCACATGGCAAGGAGTGACCTCACATGGCAAGGAGTGACCTCACATGGCAAGGAGTGACCTCACATGGCAAGGAGTGACCTCACATGGCAAGGAGTGACCTCACATGGCAAGGAGTGACCTCATATGGCAAGGAGTGACCCGTCTTGCACTTATTTGCCTCACCCTACCCTGTCAAAATTAATTTTGCATTAGTTATGACGCAATATCTCTTGGACACTGGGGACAAATGTCTGAGATAGAGGCAGAGTGAGAGATGAGGAAGGATAGGGGAGAAACAAGAGGAGGAAGAGGTGGAGGAGAGACAAGGGAAGAAGAACCAGATGGAAGAGAGAGTTAAGAGATTTAAGAGAACAAATTTGAAAGGAAAGGAAGTTGACTTAAGTTAAAAAAAAATTACAAAGAAAAAACAAGTCAGTAGAAATTAAATGAAAAGCAGAATCAAATAAGAAATGGGAACGAGGAGGTAAAAATAAAGACAAATGGAGGAGAAAGAGACAATGAAAAGAGGGAGCAAAACAAATAAAACAGAGAATAATTAAGATGAAAAGGGTACGATGCATAAAAACTAATAACAACAAGAAACAAAGGGTGGATGAGGAGAAGACCATAAACAGAATGAGAGGAACAAATGAGAAGGAAAAACAAATGTGATAAATAAGGAGGATAAAAACTAGAGATAACTCTCGCAGTCTCTTTGGAATTTCCATAAAGAAATGATAACCAAAATTGGCTTCATGCAAATTTCTGTAACAATTATTCGTTTGGGCGTCGAGTTAATTACTCCCAGCGATATAGACACGTTATACCACTACCGATCTCCCAAATATTCTCAGCTCAACCATATACCCGAATATACTCAACACACTCACCGAAAACATACTCATTATACATTAATAACTAAACCAGACATATATGACGCCTATGCAACCCAAACACATACAAGCCAATACATCCAGTATACACACACACACACACACAAGGCAGCTTCATACAGCTAAATCATACACTAGTGTATAACCAAAACATACGCAACATATCAATATGGTTTGCAATGTACATTCAGTACTCTACGCAAGTCAAACCTGACGTGGCACATTTGTATAAGCAAACCATAGCATGTTGATTCAGGTGATATATATATATATATATATATATATATATATATATATATATATATATATATATATATATATATATATATATATATATATATATATATATATGCAATTGACGATCACGAAACACTGATATTGTTGTCCTTGCAAGAATCGTATAAAAAAGAGATAAATTAAGAAAATAAAGAGGAATAAAAAAATTAAAATGACGTAAAATAGAAAAAAAAAGTTGAAGAGAAAGAGAAGCCCAAAAAGCCACCTCGAAAGAGAAACGGGAAGGGAAAGAGAGAGAGAGAGAGAGAGAGAGAGAGAGAGAGAGAGAGAGAGAGAGAGAGAGAGAGAGAGAGAGAGAGAGAGAGAGAGAGAGAGAGAGAGAGAGTGAGAGATACATAAAGAGGAGAAACGATAAGAGAAAGCACAAAGAGAGAAAGAGTATAAACATATGTTTAACAAAAGCCCACAACTCTAAATGCTCCGTCAATCTCTCGTCACAAACAAACAATGTTTGTGAAAATAATATATAAATTTTTGGAGGGTTCGTGTGCCAGAGAACACATCAGAAGGCTTTCATCTTGTAAATAACAATGTGCTTTTTTTTCATTACACTTGCTAAATGAAAAAGCATATAGTCCCCCCTCTTCTCTCTCCTCATTTTCCTTTGTAGAATTAATTACAGGTACCTAATTTTTTTTTTAGATGGCAAATAGGCTTAAATACATTACAGCATCGTGAAATCTACTGTTTAGGAATTCATGGCTTTTTTTTTTTAGGGCCCAGGGGGGGCTTTTGTTTTTAAGTTGTGTGTAGTACTTGTTCTTTTTTTGCTCAAGTGACTGATACTGGTACATTATTTTATGTGTGGTGCTTAGATGTGTACTTAGTCATGTGTAGCTCATATGTACATGATGTCATGTGTGCGTACAAATATGTGTAACTCATGTGTACAAAAAAGGTGTGTGTGTGTGTGTGTGTGTGTGTAGTATCTGTATAAATCAAGTAATATATGTACAATGTGTACATAAAATGATGTGTGGCTCACATCTACTTAAATTAATGTGTAGCTCATGTGTACATAAAGTAATGTGTACATCATAAGTACACGAGGATGACAGGTAATTGACGAGTACAATAGTGTGTGACAGGTAACAAATGAGTTTCTGGAATGAACAATAACTAAGAGAGAGAGGGGGGGGGAATAATTCACAATGCTCTGTTGTATTATACAGAGCGAAACATATAATTATACACAGTAGGAGGGTAACCCATCAATCTGTATATGTGGGCTGCCAACTTGCATCAATAACACAGCCAGTTAAACAGACTTGAAGGATATATTGGATAGGCATATCGGAGCGAGTGGCAACAGGATATACTGTGAGGGGTTAACAGAACATACTGTTAATGTCAACAGGGGTCCTAACAGTATGTTCTAACAGGCCCGTCGAAGGTGTTCCCAAAATTCTTATGTTCTCTTAAGTATCTAATATTAATATTATTTTAAATCTATATCTGCAGATTTAGATGGTAAATTACAGTAGAATTCTCAAATATAATTTGGTTAGCGGAATTCCGTGTAAAATAAAGTTGAGTTTGATGGACATATCTAAAAAACCTTTTGTGTTCAATAATACTTTCTTTTTAATTTTGTCTTCGAAATACACCATATTGTAATCAATAAAACACATCTTTCAACCTCGTTCTGACAGTTCCTGCGACGGCGCTGGAACCAATCGTATAGGCGTTTGCCTTTTCATTGGAGACTTTAGGCGCCGTCGAGAGGGGGGACCTGCTGCATGGGTAACAGCTTCTGCCTCGTATCAACCTACCCTGGCTTTGCGCCTTAGAGAGGCCACTCCAGACCGACAACCAGAGCGCAACTCCATAGTCTCCTGAGACTGATGGATGCCTACTAATTACTAGAATACACCTTCTACCTTATATTTCTTCTGATAATCATTGACTAATTCCTTGCCGATTTGATTAGGGTAACTAAAAATATATATTGTAATTTACATGTTGGATAAGACCGATACGACTCAAAGTTATTAAAAAATGTAAATGAGATTGATCGTCAAATTAAAACAATCTTACAATAAATCAGAAGAATGGATACCTGATTGTGTGAGAAATCAGGTAACGAAACATGTTCTTCTTGTTCTTCATCCATGCTTAACAAGTGACCTTAACATATTTAAGCATGTTATCTTGTATAGATTACACCCAACCACTTGGGCTGGACGGTAGAGCGACGGTCTCGCTTTATGCAGGTCGGCGTTCAATCCCCCGACCGTCCAAGTGCTTCGGCACCATTCCTTTCCCACCGGTCCCATCCCAAATCCTTATCCTGACCCCTTCTAAGCCCTATATAATTGTAATGGCTAGGCGCTTTCTCTTGATAGTTTCCTTCCCCTTTCCAATGTATAGATTACCTATACACTGATAACAAAAATGCTTAGCTTGGGTATGAAAAAGTTGACTGCATAGATTAACGTTTTCCAAACAGCTGGTTTATATTGAATTGACTAGTGTTCTGTAGACCTCTGTTTTCACACCCACATAGAGGTTATCTTGAGATTATCTTGAGGTTATCTTGAGATTATCTTGAGGTTACCTTGAGATGATTTCGGGGCTTTTTTTTTTTTAGTGTCCCCGCGGCCTGGTCTTCGACCAAGCCTCCACCCCCAGGAAGCAGCCCGTGACAGCTGACTAACACCCAGGTACCTATTTTACTGCTAGGTAACAGGGGCATAGGGTGAAAGAAACTCTGCCCATAGAGAACAAAATATTAATTTTCCTGCCCGAAACGCTACGCGTACTAGTGGCTTTACAAGATTGTAATTACCATATTATGTATCATCACAATCCCAATGTACCTTATTGTATATATATAAATAAATAAATAAATAAATAAATAAATAAATAAATAAATTAACAGCATAAAGATCCTCTAACACCAATGTTGATGATGTGTCAAATAAAGCAAAAGCTAAAGAAATAACTTGAAAAAAAAACATTTTCGTAATATCACATATGGAGATCAAAGTGGCTGGAAAGATCACTAATGCAATATTCTCATTGAAATGTCAGGTAATGGAAAGATAAATGACGCAGAGAGGAAAAAAAAAGAAGTGTGACATTTCTATCAAAAGAAACAGGACTTCAAAGAAGCCATTAGTGAAAAGGAAAGCAGCTTCACAGAATACATTCTGGTAAACATTTCAGAGAAAGGAGACAAAGTGAGGGAGGTCAATAACAATCCATCCAGAGAGTCACAAAAGATGAAGAGAAGAATAAATAAACCTGATAAAGCACATATAAACATGCATCAAGGAGTACATAGACCACCCATACACAGAAACCAAAGCTGCTAGTAATTGGAGATCTCAATCCCAGCCAAATTGACTGGGAAACAAAAAACTTCCGGGGAGATCAGAAAGGGGAAATCAGAGAGGGGAACAATAAAGATAGATATAGATAGATATGCAATAGATAACCACTGAAATGAAAAACAGATGAAGGGAGATAAGGACCACCACTCAGAGGCACAGCAATCATTGATTTGATTGTTGCCGCCGGAGGCGGCTAGTTTATTGTGCACCCCATACTCATCCTGTGAGCGGTAGCGCAAAAAGCATTACAGAGGGCACAAAAGGTCTTTATCACAGTAACCAAGAACAACATTACCCGTGATGGGGACAGGCAGAGTCTCAAGCTATGTAAACAGAGCACAGACAAATTTCGCAGCTCCTCATATTCACTCTATTTACATCATATTTTCCCCACGATAATATTTTGCATATAGAAGATCAAGTTATTTCCTGAATTTCTAATCTCACACTTGGATCTCCAATGCAACCACTATTCCTATATATATAAATAATAATAATAATACTAATGACATTGTTATAAATTTTTATACGTTTGGGATTATCGTGGGGGGATGGAGGCATCATAGTCCGGATGAGAAACATTAGGCATTAGTCCGGATGGGGTACATGAGAAGAATTGTGTTTGTAAGACATCAATAAAGTTTTCCGACAGTTTTTCTCACTCTCATTCATTTTTCACAGTTTCCCATCACCTGCTGTTGAGCGCTTTCCATGAGTTCTTATTTAAAATGTATATCAAATATTCTTTCCCATTTTGCAGTTGGAATCTAGATAATATTTTCTAATGTGACTTATTCTGTGCTTTCTTGCATTCAGTTTCTGCTTATATTGAGTTTCTACTATCTTGCATTCAGTTTCTGCTTTCTTGCATTCATTTTCTGCTTTCTTGCATTCATTTCCTGCTTTCTTACACTTACGTTTTTTTCACATCGTTCCTTCTTTCAACATAATTTCTGTATTGCCTCTTGAACCCCCTTGATTTTTTTTTTTAAACTCCTCTTCATTATCTCTGAACGTCTCTTCAAGCGGCGTTTAAAAACGTTCACTCCTCTCGAGCGTTACCAACGTCACTAAACCGATGTATTAAATTGACCGAACCTAACCTAACCAAAGACCCACGGATAGAAAACGGAACATCACGTCAAATTTGCCAGCCGTTGTGTGTAGTCCGTCAGTTCTTGGACAGGTCCTGAGGATTGATGGGGGGGGGGAGGGGGGGTTCCACCCAACATGGGGGGTTGAGGATGGAACGTCCAAACATGATGAGGAAACATAAACACTTGTTCCACAAGCACTAATCGCCCCTACTCCACATGACTGAACAGTGGATGAGAGGAATACAGAGTACCCCAATCGTAATGCTACCTCATCATCCACTTGAGTGAGGCCTTGTGGTGGTTGAGGTGGTTGTGTTTGTGGTTGAGATCGTGGTTGTGGTGGCTGAGAAAGCTTCCAACCATTTTTTTTATTGGGAGTTCCACGTTATAATTACATCACTGGAGGTGCATTAATTTTGTGTTTGCTGTGTAATAAATGAGTTTATACACGAACCAGGAAATGGGTGGTGGAGAGAGGGGTATGAGGGAGGGTGATAGGGAAGGAGGAAGGTAGGGAGGGAGATAGGTAGGTAGGGAATGAGTTAGGGAGGAAGGGAGGGACATAAGGAGGTAGGGATGGAGATTGGGAAGGAGAGAGGATGTAGGAAGGGAGGTATGGAATGGGGGAAGGAAGGAGGGTATGAGGGAGGGAGATTAGGGACAGTGATAGCCACTGTCAACATATGGAATGACACACGTGTCTCTGGTCCTGTGGAATGAACTTCACTATTCTGTGCATCAACTAATCAACAGAGCCTTTGTATCCTAATCTTGTCAAGCAGATACATTTCTCCTCATACTTCCTCATACCCACGGACACAGACAGACAGACGCGGCCGACGCCTCATACCCAACGGCCGCCATGAGAGGGAAAAATTAATGAGTTGGTCAGAATTTCTCTCCAACTCTTTATAATGGAAATGAGTGAATCTGGCAGCGGTTGTTCCTTTGTCTCTCTTGTACGAACTTTCGAAATGAGGAGAAAGAGATGAAGAGCAATAAGGAGCATACACAGAGGGAGAGGGAAGGAAGAGGGGGGGAATAAGAGGAGGAAAAGGAGGGATAGAAGAAGGAAAGGGGGGAAGAAGAGAATAGGAAAAGAAGGAGATGTGAGTACCTGAATGTATGAAAAAGCAGAATGCATGAAAATTTGCATCAAATGTATTCCAGTGTGGCTTAGACTTGATCAAGCTTAGGTTAGACTTGTTCAAGCTTAGGTTAAACTTGTTAAAGCTTAGACTTGATCAAGCTTAGGTTAGACTTGTTCAAGCTTTGGGTAGACTTGTTTAAGCTTTGGCTAGACTTGTTCAAGCTTAAGTTAGACTTGTTCAAGCTTAAGTTAGATTTGTTCAAGCTTAGGTTAGACTTGTTCAAGCTTAGGTTAGACTTGTTCAAGCTTAGGTTAGACTTGTTCAAGCTTAGGTTAGACTTGTTCAAGCTTTGGATAGACTTGTTCAAGCTTTGGGTAGACTTGTTCAAGCTTTGGGTAGACTTGTTCAAGCTTTGGGTAGACTTGTTCAAGCTTTTGATAGACTTGTTCAAGCTTAAGTAAGACTTGTTCAAGCTTAAGTTAGACTTGTTCAAGCTTAGGTTAGACTTGTTCAAGCTTAGGTTAGACTTGTTCAAGCTTTGGATAGACTTGTTCAAGCTTAAGTAAGACTTGTTCAAGCTTAAGTTAGACTTGTTCAAGCTTAAGTTAGATTTGTTCAAGCTTAAGTTAGACTTGTTCAAGCTTAAGTTAGACTTGTTCAAGCTTAAGTTAGACTTGTTCAAGCTTTGGATAGACTTGTTCAAGCTTAAGTAAGACTTGATCAAGCTTAGGTTAGACTTGTTCAAGCTTAAGTTAGACTTGTTCAAGCTTAGGTTAGACTTGTTCAAGCTTAAGTTAGACTTGCTCAAGCTTAAGTTAGACTTGTTCAAACTTAGGTTAGACTTGTTCAAGCTTTGGATAGACTTGTTCAAGCTTAAGTTAGATTTGTTCAAGCTTAAGTTAGACTTGTTGAAGCTTAGGTTAGACTTGTTCAAGCTTAGACTTGTTCAAGCTTTGGCTAGACTTGTTCAAGCTTAAGTTAGACTTGTACAAGCTTAAGTTAGACTTGTTCAAGCTTAAGTTAGACTTGTTCAAGCTTAAGTTAGACTTGTTCAAGCACACAACCCAGTAAGCTTTCTGTAGCTTTCATTGTATGTTCAGGGAGAAAGTCTAACGATACTGTTGGAACATCCCAACATGGTTGGTTAAATTGGGCCGGTCCTGTCAATCCCCCAGCACATCCTATACCGCCATTCAGGAAAATATATGAAAAATTAACATATATAGTGGAGTTAATCAGTTAGTTATATGAATTTCACAAGGTCATCACCGAGGAGTTTCCTGGTTTAATCCTATGCAAACTTGCGATAAAAAAGTGCCTATAATTTTTTTTCCAATGTTATCCTGACTGAAGATAAGTGAATAATTCTCATCTCTCGAATGACTGGGTTCCTTGGGTGGAAATGGTTAGTGCAAAATTTGTATATAGATCGTTACAAAAAGGTTATTGATATTGGAACGTGGTTTCATTCCGTATGTTGACCAGACCATACACTAGAAGGTGAAGGGACGACGACGTTTCGGTACGTCCTGGACCATTCTCAAGCCTGAGAATGGTCCAGGACGGACCGAAACGTCGTCGTCGTCCCTTCACCTTCTAGTGTGTGGTCTGGTCAACTTACTTTAGCCACGTTATTGTGACTCATCGCCTTCATTCCGTATGTTGGTCTGTGTATAATAATCAGTATATCTATATATATCTATCAGTTGATATTTTGATATATATTTTTACTATTTGTGTCTGCAGAATCGAGCTATTAGCTCTTAGATCCAGCCTTTCTAACTAATTTATTAACATTTATTAACAACTCTGTCACTGAAAAAAATCTTTCTAATGTCTTTGTGGTCAATTTGTTCAATCAGCTTCCACTTGTGTCCCCTTGTGCGTGTACTTCCCCTCGTTAAATAACCTATCTTTACCTTTCCTATCTATTCTCCTGAGAATTTTGTATGTGATGATCATGTCTCTTCTAACTCTTCTGTCTTCTATTGACTTGAGGTTTAATTCCAGTAGTCTTTCCTTGTAGCTCATACCCCTCAACTCAGATACTAGTCTGGAGGCCTACCTTAGAACCTTCTCCATCTTAGTCTTGTGATTGTCTCATTACGTAACCCGTCCTCCTGACAGAACGTCGGATTTTGACGTACACTCTAAGGCAAAAACTTGCCGTACTGGAAAATGGAAGCGACTCACGAAATTGACATACTGTTCCGTTTTCTGTTTTGGGTCCTCTGGTAGGTTAGGATAAGGGCACTTTAGTACGATAGTTTCTTGACGTAGAGGAAACATTAGGTGGACGGTCTGAGTTACGGAGTCCACGCCGGCGCTGCGTACTCTAAGATGGGTCTGACATATGTGATATATATACGGTTCTAAATTATTTCTTTACACAAGTCTGAAACGGCACTTATTATGTTGCCCAACCTAGCATATGCTGCGGATATGCTGTTCGCGACCACCAGAACCAACAACCAGGGCCACAACAACCAGACACAACCACCAGGGCCCACAACAACCAGACACAACCACCAGGGCCCACAACAACCACACACAACCACCAGGGCCCACAACAACCACACACAACCACCAGGGCCCACAACAACCACACACAACCACCAGGGGGCCCACAACAACCACACACAACCACCAGGGGGCCCACACCAACCAAACACAACCTTGAGGGACCACAACAACCACACACAACCACCAGGGGGACCACACCAACCAGACACAACCACCAGGACCCCCACACCAACCACACACAACCACCAGGGGGCCCACAACAACCACACACAACCCTCACACTTCACCACCAACACAGGGGACTCAGCAAGGAGAGGTCAAGCAGGAGATTTGATCCGTATTATCATATTGGAAGCAATAATAAGCTTCCTAATACACTCAAGTGAGACCCTCACCCACCTGCTGACGCAGAAGATGGGAGCAGGGAGAGAAGAAGAGAGAGAGAGAGAGAGAGAGAACAGACAGATGAAGATAGGAAGAATAGTGAGGAGGGTGAAGAGGGAAATAAGAAGCAGAGGGATGAAGTTGAAGACAGACGGGAAAGGGTATTAATGAGAGGGAGATAGAAGGAGAGGGGAAAGAAGAGAGGGAAAAGAAGAGAGAGCAAGAAAAACAAGAGGGAAGAGACGGGAAAGGAAGGAGAGAAGACGGAAAATGAGAAGGGGAGACTATAGAGAAAGGTGATAATGAGGCTAAAATTGGAAAGGTCCAGCATGGACAGCATATAACTAAAGTGAAGAAGGGGAAGAGAGAATGTAATAAAAGGGACCGAAGAAAAATAAAGAACAAAGGAAAAGAATAGAAGATGCAAAAGGAGAAGGAGACAAACATATACAAAACGAAGAAACCTGAAAGATACGAGGAAAAGAAAAGGGAAAAATAAAATGGAAAAAAAGCTAGAAATGAGTTCGAAATCACAAGACAAATAACCCCAAAAAGGGAACAGGAGTAAAATAATAAAGCAGGGAATAGATGGAGACCCAAATATTAAAATAAATAGGAGAATACACCATAGTAAAGCACAACACTTTACTAGATAACAATGTGTATGCAGCACAACTCCATGATGAGGCAATTAATTCCTTTATTTAGATAACAAATAAGGTGTTTTCTTCTGAGATATATATATATATAAAAGTTCTGAGAAACATTTCTTAAGAGTGACAGAAAGATCGATGCATTTTCTGAGATAAGAATGTCCAGGAGAAACCCATGTTTACTTGGAGAGAGAGAGAGAGAGAGAGAGAGAGAGAGAGAGAGAGAGAGAGAGAGAGAGAGAGAGAGAGAGAGAGAGAGAGAGAGAGAGAGAGAGAGAGAGTGAGAGAGAGAAGAACGAGATAAGAGAGAGAGATAAGAGACTTTCTCACAATAAAAGTTTCCTTCCAACTAAGATTATTCACTAGTTTCTAAAGTAAAATGCAAACTAGCAAAATTAAATCATCCGATAAGACGCGCACGACTCCTAATTCAATGCACAGAAAATTCACAAAAGTTGATAGGGCTTGTACAGCAGCATACTTTGAATTATTACATTATATGTGTTTGTATAACATATGTATGACACACATTATATATATATATATATATATATATATATATATATATATATATATATATATATATATATATATATATATATATATATATATATATATATATAACTGAAAACTCAACACCCCAGAAGGATTCGAACCGAGACCGAGAAACACTATGCACCTTGGCGTACCTGGTATCTTAACCCCTATATTGAGGTTATCTTGAGATGATTTCGGAGCTTTTTTTTTAGTATCCCCGCGGCCCGGTCCTCTTCTTGAGGTTATCTTGAGATGATTTCGGGGCTTTTAGTGTCCCCGCGGCCCGGTCCTCGACCAGGCCTCCACCCCCAGGAAGCAGCCCGTGACAGCTGACTAACACCCAGGTACCTAATTTACTGCTAGGTAACAGGGGCAGAGGGTGAAAGAAACTCTGCCCATTGTTTCTCGCCGGCGCCTGGGATCGAACCCAGGACCACAGGATCACAAGTCCCGCGTGCTGTCCGCTTGGCCGACCGGCTCCCTTTCGTGCATCATATATACATCGTGCAGTCCCATCATTTTAATATGAGTGGCAGGAGGCCTCGACCAGGCCTCCACCCCCAGGAAGCAGCCCGTGACAGCTGACTAACACCCAGGTACCTATTTTACTGCTAGGTAACAGGGGCATAGGGTGAAAGAAACTCTGCCCATTGTTTCTCGCCGGCGCCCGGGATCGAACCCAGGACCACAGGATCACAAGTCCAGCGTGCTGTCCGCTCGGCCGACCGGCTCCTAGACCACACTGACTGTACAAAAATCTTGATAGTCGTGTGACTATTTACCCAACATCCCGACAGCACTCGGTAGTCAACTTGGGCAAAGATACTTCACCGAATCACCTCACTTGGTGAGGCCACGTGAGCAAAGAAATGCGAACAAGCTTGAATGGTCCCCAAGCCAATATGCAACCGAAAACTCCACACCCGGGAAGGATTCGAACCCAGACGGCCAGGAGCACTATGATGTGCTCCATGACGTGTGTAAATCACATAGAAATTAACACGTGATGAGCAATGTGACAGTGTCAGACCAGAAAGGAAGGATTAAGACAGGAATTTCCTTAAAGTACTTTCGTATATAATAATACATCTTCAAAAGGATCCTTCTAAAATATGTTAGATAATATTTCTCTTATTGTTCGATAAATATTCCACAGTACCGCCACAGGAATAGTGTCTACCATTCACGTTCTTCTTTCTTTATTAAAAACAAATTCTCCCTTTTCCTCCTATATAGTCGTAATGGATTGGCGCTTTCTCCTTGATAGTTTCCTCCCTCCCTCCCCCTTTTTTCCCTTTGTTTCGTATCACACCCATCTACAAAAGTTGCCCATCTTCTCTTCCCATCCTCGTCCCCTATCCACGCCATCTGCGACCCCCTCTCCTTCTCCCCCATCCAGTGACTATCATCATCAAAGCTACTGCGGCTCTGTGATGATCCTCATTTGAGATATGTGCGATCGACAGTGTGCAGCCATCTCCCTTGATTGTCTGTGAGTGAGAGAGAGAGAGAGAGAGAGAGAGAGAGAGAGAGAGAGAGAGAGAGAGAGAGAGAGAGAGAGAGAGAGAGAGAGAGAGAGAGAGAGAGAGAGACAGAGAGACTCCACAATAAAATAGCCAGCCACATAACTAGGAAAATATATTTCTTAGAACACAAAAGCACACACACACATACACACAAAAAAATTGAATAAGAAAAAGAGAAAACAGAGACCAACTCCCCAAAAACATTCTCAAAGACCTCTTTAGGAAGATTTAGGTACAAGCCCTAAGGGCTTCAGGAGACACAGACCTGAGAAAGCCACTCTAGATAATCAGTGAAATACGAACACAACAACACCACTCCTCTCAACCCGAGGAGGGAAAGCTCTTTCCCTAAAATTTCTATCCCACAAATATTTAGTTTAACTTTTCGTGGAAAGAGAGAGAGAAAAAAAAAGGCATTTTCAGTCGGTGGAAAAACACCCTCTTTGCTTTAACTTACGAGGAAAGATAGCTTGAGACTAAGACAAAAATTTATGTAACTTGAGTCTAAGACCAATCCTCCACGATTGGTTTATTGATGCCATCATCTCAATATGGAATTTTATCTCAGAAATGTGACAAGGCGATTTTGCTTAATATTTGATTAACATTCAGTGTTTATTTCACTTTTATTGTGTCGACAGCTCTTCTATCTTTCTGGTTCATTATGTCCTCAGAGGTCAACTCCAGTTATTTTATAGTTTTACAGGTACTTTAGAGCTTTATAGTTATTCTACAGTTATTTTACAGTTAGTGTTCCCTTTTATAGTTACAAATCTTCCAATTTTCTTCAGTTTTGTGTAAGTTTCTAAGAGTAGAGTTTGTGTAAGCCATGTGATATCTGGTGAGCAATGTTGCTAGTTCCGTGGAGCTGGTCCACAGGACTAACTACAAAGCCATTTGTTAGGCACCTTTGGCAAGCTAAAATACATATACATCAATTGTATGGATTATTTTTTGGTTATTTAAATCCCCAGCCCCCCACCCCCCCAAGAAAATCAATTTTTGAAATGTAAAAAATGATTAAACTTATAAATAAATAAACTATATGGAATATAGAAAATCCTTTGTGGTTAGATTTTTATGCTATCCATTGTGTGAAAATCTGATCAAAATCAGATAGAAACAAACGAGAAATCAGAGAACTAAATGCTTAAATTGTGATTTTAAAATTCGGATTTTCCTGCTCAAAATACAGCACCAGACACATGCAACAATATTTCTCCTCTTGATGTAAATTGCTTTCAATATACTTTTCAATGACTTGTATTCAGTGGGCGGGGCGCGTGCCTGGGGAGTCCATAAACGTGGGTTCGAGCCCATTTAATAGCCACAATATTTGTAATTTTTTTTTTAAGCTTTCAAATAATAATAAAAAAAAAATTCAACGTTTAAATGGTAACTCTCAGGTATTACCAATATTTTGAGCGCTGTTGTTGGTAAAAGTAAAAAAATAACTTAGAATTGGTCGATTTCCCTCAAATGCAAGTTAAGATATAGGTAAAAAAAACTATACTTCATGCTATGAAAAATAGGAATTGAACAGGAAATAACCGGAAAAACTGGACTTGTATTCCAACTGTAAATTGGAATACAATTGACAATTGTAAACGTTTTAAAGGGGCTCACATGTCCATATAATATTTACCAAATAGTGAAGTTTCAACCCACATCATGAGTCATTTTTATGTTATTCCCAGTTCCAGTGGTTCATATAAACGGTGACACATATTACACACTTCTATTGAACTGTGCAAAAACGGAATATTCTGTATCGAATATCAGTCAGATGGAGTGTTTAAAGCTTAAATTAATTGCCTATCGTCAAACAACGCTTCATGCAAACTATTTCGTACTGAAGGAAGGATATATGTACATATGCATCAGTTTAATTTGGTAAATAAAGTTAGTTTGGACAGCTTTGTTTCATCAGAAATTTTAGGAGAGAGAGAGAGAGAGAGAGAGAGAGAGAGAGAGAGAGAGAGAGAGAGAGAGAGAGAGAGAGAGAGAGAGAGAGAGAGAGAGAGAGAGAGAGAGAGAGAGAGAGAACAATATCGCATAAGACTTAACAACTTACATGGGTGTTAATAACAAAGAAAAACAAGTGAAAACCCTGTGATTTATAACGAGATTATCTGTTAACAAAAATAATTACATTAAATGGCACATAATGCCTTGCAAGATAAAATATGGAAATAAAAGTTGAAAAGGTTCTCTTCCACCTCTCTCCCCATTTCCCACCTGTGCAAAGGCTATTCAGCCTTGTCTACCTCATCAAAGCCTCTTTCCCTAGTATGGGCAGCCATTGTCTTTGAGAAATATTGGATTTGGGTAAAAAGAACTTGGGTTCCTTACAGAACAATAACTAAACTTGTTAGTAGTTGACAGGGGTCACTGAATAAAACTATGCATGCTATGAGATGCATGGCATTTACCTATAGAGAGTTGTTTATAAGTAAATTGGTAATTTTCTTGCTGTTCTTGTCAATTCTAAACTACTATATCTGGTTGATATTGGCAGGTGTTACGTTTCTGTCGATGATGTCTATCAGGACTCTTTCCTCCGTGCTGTGAGCTAAGGTAAACAAGTTCCTGTAGAATAAATAGATGGGGACAGATTCTTCAGTCTTGGCCCCTGCTATCTGAGGTATCATGGCGTTTCACATTCTTTATAATGACTTCTTGGACACATTCGAATGAGTATCCATTTTTTGATAAGAATCTGCTTTACTCTACCTAGTAAGGCAGACCTGCTTCTAACTGTAGTGTTTTTATATTTTTAATATTTTCTACCACAGACGTGGCCATACATTTATAATGCTAACCAGCATATATACATTTCTTCTGTCCTCCATGGACAGGTTAGAGATATATTCAACATATAATTCAGTGATTTATTGAACAATCAACCACAAAAGGAGACTGTAGTGCTTTGAAAATGCTAATCTAACCTACATACATAAATACACAGATTTACGTCAGTCCTACATAAACAGTGTTCGAGGTGTCTTTTTACAAAGCGTCATTAATGCGTTTACAAAGGTAAAATGCAACTCTGGAGCGGTGTGTGAGCGCCCGCTTGTCACAAGCGTGGGCAACACTCCGCTTGTACCTAATCTGATCTCTCACTACAACATTCAAGCCACATTCCTTTCAGATTTCTCTTAATGTGAAAGCTGGAGTGAGAAAACCACATCGCTTTCCTTCTCCATCTTGTAAGTCAAATTAAGCAAAGGAACGTCACTCCAAGTATTCCTTAAGGGTTCCACATCAGGTAAGGTAGTTTTGATGACACTGATGATGTCATCAAAACTACCTACAACAACCATCAGGTTTTAGGTTCAAGTGAACAAGGAACTTTCTCTTGAATGGTAGCCATGAATTCATAGCTACAACATCTGTTTGTTGACCAGACCACACATTAGAAAGTGAAGGGACGACGACGTTTCGGTCCGTCATGGACTATTCTCAAGTCGATTGTGAGAATGGTCCAGGAGAGAATGGCCTCACAATCGACTTGAGAATGGTCCAGGAGAGAATGGCCTCACAATCGACTTGAGAATGGTCCAGGACGGACCGAAACGTCGTAGTCCCTTCACCTTCTTGTGTGTGGTCTGGTCAACATATTTCAGCCACGTTATTGTGACTCCTTGCCTGCATATGTTCGTTTGTACACAAGACCATCTGGGCTCAGGAAAGGTGCCTCTTTGGTACAGGCTTCGAAAAGTTATCTAAGTATATATCCGCGGGGCACATTGATGACCAGCGCCTCAGCATCCAAAGAAATTCTCCCACCCGATGCTTGTGACCTGAGCAATAAGTCAACAAACTCCTTTGGGCACCTATGGTTGCAAGCGCAAGCCACGTCTGGAGCCGGAAGGTGTTGCTATAGCTAAGCCAGACTGTTCGTGAAGGCATCCGGCTGATGGTAGAACGAAGCCAGACCGGACATTAGCATACTAGCGGTGTCAGAAGATGTTTGACCACAACAGAAGAGCCTGAAGATTCCGCATCAGAATAGAATTTCCAGAAGTCCTGAAGGATTTTCCACTGATCTCAACAGAAGAGGAATACAAGGTCACCATCAAAACAGAGGAGGAAGACAAGGTCACCATCTCAACAGAAGAGGAAGACAAGGTCACCATCAAAACAGAGGAGGAAGACAAGCTCACCATCACAACAGAAGAGGAAGACAAGGTCACCATCTCAACAGAGGAGGAAGACAAGGTCACCATCTCAACAGAAGAGGAAGACAAGGTCACCATCTCAACAGAAGAGGAAGACAAGGTCACCATCACCACAGAAGAGGAATACAAGGTCACCATCACCACAGAAGAGGAATACAAAGTCACCATCTCAACAGAAGAGGAATACAAGGTCACCATCACAACCAAAAAAGCTCTGTAGAAATAACAGGGCAGAACAGGCTGTTTTAACAAGGCTGTTTGATCACAACAAGGAGAGACAAATGTAAACATTCCATTCAAACAAGCCAGAGGGAGTTAACAAGACATTTATCCAACATCCGGTCAGTGGGTTTATCTTGCTAGAAGAGCAGACTATAAACTTATATAGCTAATGAGGTTATAATATAGCTCCTGAGGGTATAATATATAGGTCACAAGGTTGTAATACCAACCATGAAGTTATGATACAATTTTTGAGTCCACGATACAGTCGATTTATATATAGGAGGGCATTATCAGGGAAAAGGGCCGAGCCATTATGACTATATAGCATTTGGAAGGGGTCAGGATAAGGATTTGGGATGGGATGGGGGGACAGGAATGGTGCCCAGTTACTGGGACGGTCGGGGGATTGAACGCCGACCTGCATGAGACGAGATCGTCGCTCTACCGTCCAGTCCAAGTGGTTGGGCAAAGGAGAATCGTAGAAGTTAGATCTCGGGGCTCCTTTTAAGCTAAAATAGGTGAGTAAGAAGTAGGCGAGTAAACAAAATAGGTGAATTATGCCTATTGAATTACTTTCCCTGGCTCAGGAACCAGTCTTGTCGCGTCTTAAATAAACATTTAAGACTCTGCAGTCTGAAATGTTTGTCGTCTGTTTTGTGTGTTTTTCTTTGTTTGTAAGGATTAAAAACGTGCGATAATGTGAGTTTAGCGAAGCCCCTTGATGCTGTGACTGACATGAGGTTCATTAGCATGGCATTAGTTCAAGTTCGCGATATTGGCAGGCTGATATTGGGAGGCTGATATTGAGAGGCTGATATTGGGAGGCTGATATTGGGAGGCTGATATTGGGAGGCTGATATTGGGAGGCTGATATTGGGAGGCTGATATTAGGAGGCTGATATTGTGAGGCTGATTATTTCAACGGAAAAAAAGGTTTTCCATAAACAGAATCGATCCCAAAGGGAAATCGATGCAAAAAACGAGACGAATCCGATTGATATATTAACATTCCTAGTCATATAAGCCTCGTTTCCTTGATATCTAAGTGCTTGGGCAACATTCCTTCTCCCCCCCCTCCGTCCCATCTCAAATCCTTATCCCAACACCTTCCAAATGCTATATAATAGTAATGGCTTGGCGCTTTCCACTCACGGGAGACATCACGCAGGGTGCAGTCGCACCTCCACAGATCTCCAGTACCATCTATTGATACTGGTAATGGCTCAAAAAGGGGCCACCACTTACGGGCTATTCATGCCCGTGCCACCTTTTGGATGGCTTAATCTTCATCAATCATCAATTATCCCTCCTTAACATAAACACCTAACTGTACCTCAAGGTTTAAGAACACTCAAATGACTCTAGATAACGTGATTTTTAATATATTTATAAATAACCAAAACGCATGCAAGCTAAATCCTCTCGTTGCTATAAAGCAAAAAAAATAGAGAGAACATTAACACTATTTTCATCACAAAACGTTTCAAATATTAAGCAAACACAACGCTGGGTATTTATTTTGAATTCCAGCGATTAGTTTCACATTTTGATAAAACGAATCAAGTGATTAGTCGATTGGATAAACAATATTTGTTTAACTGATCGTTCTCTCTCTCTCTCTTTCTCTCTCTCTCTCTCTCTCCACCATTGTCAATTTACGTGAATAGAGGCACCTGCATTATGCAAATTCCGCCTTTTACCGCGAAATTCACTTATCTCCTCCCGCAAAATGATGGGATGTAAGCGAGTGATGCGGATCACGTTTTCTATCTAATTAAACCTGAAACACGAACGTCATGGGCAGTTATTAACTTATTTAGCAGCATTTACAATCTAATATATATATATATATATATATATATATATATATATATATATATATATATATATATATATATATATATATATATATATATATATATATATATATATATGCAGAATAACCACATATGAAAAATAGAAAATGCTTAACGCGTTTTCGGCTAATTCGCCTTCATCAGAGCAAAGTAGAATCTACTTTGCTCTGATGAAGGCGAATTAGCCGAAAACGCGTTAAGCATTTTCTATTTTTCATATGTGGTTATTCTGCATACTTGGATCAGTGTTTTTGTGATCATTGTTGCATATATATATATATATATATATATATATATATATATATATATATATATATATATATATATATATATATATATATATATATATATATATATATATAAATAAAAATTAATTTTGGAGAATTGATTTTTCAATTACCATCAACAGTGAAAAGAAACATAAGAAATATAGAGAAAATTCGTGTTAGAATTATTAATCTTACTTTTTCGGTCATATATATAATATATATATATTATATATATATATATATATATATATATATATATATATATATATATATATATATATATATATATATATATATATATATATATCACACTAGGAGCGACAGCCGGCGGTTCCCGGGTGCTCTCCCTATTCCTTCCCATCCTTTCACTCCTATTCCTTTCCCCTCTCCTCTTGTCCTCCCCACCCCTATCCCCTCTCCCCAACTCCCCTCTCCCCTTCTCCCTGCATAGCCCTTCTTCTCTTGACTAGAATTTAATACGTGAGAATGGGATGGGAAGCTTCGACCAACCTATGTCCGTCCCATACCCCAGACCACTCCCCCTTACAAATTTGGGTAAAATTACCCCCCATACCACCTTGATATACGTAGCACATATATAACATTTATATACGTATCACGTACCTATATATATATGTATCACGTACACAGACAAAAGTATGTATCTTTGCAACTCTCAGACTTTCCCGTCGCGAGTGGGTCACACTTATGCACGTCTTAAAACTTGACTTTGTTAAGGAAGAGCTCCAAGCCTTAGGCAGCTAACGACCTGAAATTTTTAGGGGCAAGACATTAAGGAAATGTTTGCGTGGTCGTTTTAAAAACTTTTGCAGCAGAGTTTGTGGACAATTTACAAATATTTTTTTTTTTTACAACGTTTCCAGACTTGTATAAAACATTTGTCGCATCGTTTATGTTTACTTTAAAAACATATAAATAAATATTGGTAGAACCAATGTGAAATATCTGTTAGATATTTTGCAAATTTCATTAATACATTATAATTTATGGGATTAATAATTGGTGTTTAGATGTATTTAATTGTATAACCTCTGTTAAGCTCTGTTTGCTGTTTGTTGTCCTCTGTTAATTACCAAAAACTATTCACTTTAGTGAATAGCATTGTTAGGTTCGTGCGTTTTTGGCTTGACAGCTGCATTTTCACAGTGGCAAATGAGAATGAATTTTACAGTGAACAAATTCACAAGGGCCGTGACGAGGGTTCGAAACTACGTCCGAGAGAATCCCTGATCGATTAAGGCCCCCGCAAGCACAACTAGGTGAGTACACACACACACACACACACACACACACACACACACACACACACACACACACACACACATTCTTAGCAACACTGATAGAGCCCATTAGGCTCAGGAACCTGTACACCTATTGATTGACGGTTGAGAGGCGGGACCAAAGAGCCAGAGTTCAACCCCCGCAAGCACAACTAGTTGAGTACCCAAACCATCACCCCCCCCCCCCCCACCAAATAAAATAAATTCATCATACACTTCTCAAAATACAATTTCACAGTGGTCTAATTACTGCCTTGAAAATGTCAAAATACAAAACATATGACTGTACAAAAATCCACACATTACAAAACACTGTATTCCGGGCCCGCGGGACACCGGATTGTCACAAGTCCACAGCTGACCGGACAAATTGATTTAAAAATAAATTGGCCAGAACAAATTAGCACTTAACTAGGGAAAAGGGACCATTGGGTAAGGGAGGGGGGGAGGGATTAGGGGAGAGGTTTGGTAAGGGAACAAGGGGATAAGGAGGTGAATGGTAAGGGAGCGAAGGAGCAAGGAAGGTATTAAATGAGGGTAAAGGGTAGAGAAAATGAGGGTAAAGCATTGAGGAAAGGAACTGGATGAGGGGGGGGGGGAGGTGGTGATGGGAAGGGGTAAGGGGTAAGGGGTAAGAGGGAAGGGAAGTCGACTGTAGCAATAATTCCTTTCCACCTGTGTCATCCCCCCTTATTCGAGTACCACCCGTGTTAAATACCCTGTCTTTATCTACCCCTGTCAATTCCCCCGAGAATTTTGAATGTAGTAATCATGTCTCCCCGAACTCTTCTGTCCTTCAACTACTCCACCACATGTGCATATAACCCTAACACATATGACGGTAACACTCTTTCACTTACACTGAAGCACCAGGCAACACTGAAGCACCAGGCAACACTGAGGGCACCAGGCAACACTGTGGCACCAGGCAACACTGTGGCACCAGGCAACACTGAGGGCACCAGGCAACACTGTGGCACCAGGCAACACTGTGGCACCAGGCAACACTGAAGCACCAGACAACACTGAGGGCACCAGGCAACACTGAGGCACCAGGCAACACTGTGGCACCAGGCAACACTGAGGCACCAGGCAACTCTGTGGCACCAGGCAACACTGAGGGCACCAGGCAACACTGTGGCACCAGGCAACACTGTGGCACCAGGCAACACTGAAGCACCAGGCAACACTGAAGCACCAGGCAACACTGTGGCACCAGGCAACACTGTGGTACCAGGCAACACTGAAGCACCAGGCAACACTGTGGCACCAGGCAACACTGAGGCACCAGGCAACACTGTGGCACCAGGCAACACTGAAGCACCAGGCAACACTGTGGCACCAGGCAACACTGAAGCACCAGGCAACACTGTGGCACCAGGCATCACTGTGGCACCAGGGAACACTGAAGCACCAGGCAACACTGTGGCACCAGGCAACACTGAGGCACCAGGCAACACTGTGGCACCAGGCAACACTGTGGCACCAGGCAACACTGTGGCACCAGGCAACACTGAGGCACCAGGCAACACTGTGGCACCAGGCAACACTGAGGCACCAGGCAACACTGTGGCACCAGGCAACACTGAGGGCACCAGGCAACACTGTGGCACCAGGCAACACTGTGGCACCAGGCAACACTGTGGCACCAGGCAACACTGAAGCACCAGCAACACTGTGGCACCAGGCAACACTGTGGCACCAGGCAACACTGAAGCACCAGGCAACACTGTGACACCAGGCAACACTGAGGCACCAGGCAACTGTGGCACCAGGCAACACTGAGGGCACCAGGCAACACTGTGGCACCAGGCAACACTCTGGCACCAGGCAACACTGTGGCACCAGGCAACACTGAAGCACCAGGCAACACTGTGGCACCAGGCAACACTGTGGCACCAGGCAACACTGAAGCACCAGGCAACACTGTGGCACCAGGCAACACTGAGGCACCAGGCAACACTGTGGCACCAGGCAACACTGAAGCACCAGGCAACACTGTGGCACCAGGCAACACTGTGGCACCAGGCAACACTGTGGCACCAGGCAACACTGTGGCACCAGGCAACACTGTGGCACCAGGCAACACTGAGGCACCAAGCAACACTGAGGCACAAGGCAACACTGAGACACTGAGGCACCAGGCAACACTGAAGCACCAAGCAACACTGAGGGCACCAGGCAACACTGAAGCACCAGGCAACACTGAGGCACCAAGCAACACTGAGGGCACCAGGCAACACTGAAGCACCAGGCAACACTGAGGCACCAAGCAACACTGAGGCACCAGGCAACACTGAGGCACCAGGCAACACTGAGGCACCAAGCAACACTGAGGCACCAGGCAACACTGAGGCACCAAGCAACACTGTGGCACCAGGCAACATTGAAGCACCAAGCAACATTGAAGCACCAGGCAACACTGAAGCACCAGGCAACACTGAGGCACCAGGCAACATTGAGGCACCAAGCAACATTGAAGCACCAGGCAACACTGAAGCACCAGGCAACATTGAGGCACCAAGCAACATTGAAGCACCAGCAACAGTCGGCCCCACTCCACGTTGCTTCAACAACCAAAGTCGTTGTTGGAAATAAAACTCAATTTACCTCTATTGGAACTCTTTCTCGCGAATACTTTATTTCTTCTCATTCAAATTTGGGCACTTTCCAAAGCCACGATTTTCTACCCCAAGACATGAGCTCTTTCGTCGGCATGAGAAAATATAAAATGAAAAGGAAATATTTTAAATTTTTAGATGTTTTCATTCCATATATATATATATATATATATATATATATATATATATATATATATATATATATATATATATATATATATATATATATATATATATATATATCCTTTAAGTACTGTTGTGTTTATCAATACATCTTCAGAAAGATACTTTTAAAGATGTATTGATGCCTGCTTCTTGGTCTTCAGTAAATTTCTAAGAATACATTTGCCATCAAAATTTATCTGACTTTGTAACTTCATTATGTGGTCTTTTGACTTTGTTTAAAGTTTCGGGGTTGAAGGGCTCTCTTTTTTGGTCAAAATAACCACTACTTCTACACTTATTATGCATCTTTCCTTATTTATAATTTTTAAAAGGAATTTGACATTTATTAAATAATTAACAAATTCTGAATCTCATATTATGTTATTTATTACAATAATAACCTTGAGTTGTGAAAACTCGAAGTTCGTAAACTGTTTAATAAATGTAAAATAATTTGTCACGACTAAGGAAAGCTGTAAAGGTTTCGTAAGTAGTTGCGTAGATGATTGGTAAATCCTTAAGACGTCGGAGCTAGCTTGCCTGGACTTAAGATGACTGCAATTACCAAAAGGGAAGGAAGAGGGGTGACTTGGACAACCTTTCTCCTTGCAGGCTTTAAAAGTCCACTAATCACCCCCAAGATGCAACTGCATTAAAAATAAGGTCAAAGAATGATGCAGGAACGACAGAGTCAATCTCTATTGCACAGTGATTGACTCTGGCGTTGAAATTCATAGAAGAACTACTCTTAAATCCCACTATATTTACAGTCAAGCACGTACTACAATTATGCGGATTTACAGTTTAAAACTTAAATAAACTACACAAATATCACGTTACAAATAGTTTTATTATCACGCTAAAATTCACTCTGGCATCCTGGTAATCAATTAACACAAACTGTGTTAAAATTAGCGATTATATCACGCTAATTCCTTACTAATAATTCACAGTGAGAACGCTTCTCAAAATCTTATAAAATTAGACACAAAAAATGGATATTATTGTAAGATGAAAACAGCCCCAAGATATATATTAAAAAAAAATAACTTTAAAATCTTACTCCAAAAATGCTAAAATAACACTTGAATTAGTTTAAAATAAATCCCTAAAATAGCACTCATTTGCCTAATGGAGTAAAACCACAAGAAAAACTCATTATAATTAGTTTACAGCTAAATCAGCAGACAATGAGATTAACGAAGTCTCTGTCTGTCTGTCTGTCTCTGTCTCTCTCTCTCTGTCTCTCTCTCTCTCTCTCTCTCTCTCTCTCTCTCTCTCTCTCTCTGGTTGTGAGATCAACCGTGCACCAGAGATGGTGATGATGGTGGGTGTTATAGTGATGATGATGGTGACGATGATGGGATTAATGATGAGCAGAATAAGGAGGGGGAAGACACTGATAGTGACTAAATGATAATTGTGCCATTAATCTCCACTACCTCGTTCACCCTGCCAACCACACACACACACTGCTTTCACCCTTGACTCACTCTACGTTCACCCTGCCTTCACCCTAAACCATGATCAGCCTGTCTCGGTGCTCCTAGCCTGTTGCAACAGCCACCTCACGGGCTCTGGTCTGTTGCAACAGCTGCTTCAGTGGTCCTAGCTTGTTGCAACAGCTTCCCAATGTTTCTGGTCTGTTGCAACAGCTGTCTCTGTGGTCCCAACCTGTTGCAACAGCTGTCTCAGTGGTCCCAACCTGTTGCAACAGCTGTCTCAGTGGTCCCAACCTGTTGCAACAGCTGTCTCAGTGGTCCCAACCTGTTGCAACAGCTGTCTCAGTGGTCCCAACCTGTTGCAACAGCTCCTGACTGGTTCTGGTATGTTGCAAAAGCTGACTCAGAGTTTCCTGCCTGTTGCAACAGCTGCTTCAGTGGTCCCAGCTTGTTGCAACAGCTTCCCAGTGTTTCTGGTCTATTACAACAGCTGCTTCAGGGTTGCAGTTAATTTGAGATTTCATAACAACAACTGTAATTCTGTAAAGCTTTTCTTCCACTGTATAAATTGCAGCACAAAAATATTGAGCTTGGTTTGCTCTCGTAAATTGGTTACATCTTTTTGTTTGATTGTTTTCAAGCGTTGATTGTTTTTCAAGCGTTGATTGTTTTTCAAGCGTTGATTGTTTTTCAAGCGTTGATTGTTTTTCAAGCGTTGATTGTTTTTCAAGCGTTGATTGTTTTTCAAGCGTTGATTGTTTTTCAAGCGTTGATTGTTTTTCAAGCGTTGATTGTTTTTCAAGCGTTGATTGTTTTTCAAGCGTTGATTGTTTTTCAAGCGTTGATTGTTTTTCAAGCGTTGATTGTTTTTCAAGCGTTGATTGTTTTTCAAGCGTTGATTGTTTTTCAAACGTTGATTGTTTTTCAAGCGTTGATTGTTTTTCAAGCGTTTTCTAGCTTTTTGGTGCTAAAGTTTGTGAAGTTCTATTAACATTGTTTGTGTGTTTAATTGCTATGTTACTCTTGATAAATAGATGTAGCGGATTGTTGGACAGTAGCTTGGGTCATCTTTCTTCGTTTGATGACTGTCTGTGTGTGTGTTTATGTGAATGTGTGAGTTTACGTTTATGTATGTAAGTGAATGTGTGGGATTACGTCTCTGTATGTGGGTGAATGTGTGAGTTCACGTCTCTGTATGTGGGTGAATGTGTGGGTTCACGTCTCTGTATGGGAGTGAATGTGTGAGTTTACGTCTCTGTATGGGAGTGAATGTGTGAGTTCACGTCTTTGTATGTGAGTGAATGTGTGAGTTCACGTCTCTGTATGTGAGTGAATGTGTGGGTTCACGTCTTTGTATGTGTGTGAATGTGTGGGTTCACGTCTTTGTATGAGTGTGAATGTGTGGGTTCACGTCTTTGTATGAGTGTGAATGTGTGAGTTCACGTCTTTGTATGAGTGTGAATGTGTGGGTTCACGTCTCTGTATGTGGGTGAACGTGTGAGTTTACGTCTCTGTATGGGAGTGAATGTGTGAGTTCACGTCTCTGTATGGGAGTGAATGTGTGAGTTCACGTCTTTGTATGTGAGTGAATGTGTGAGTTCACGTCTTTGTATGAGTGTGAATGTGTGAGTTCACGTCTTTATGTGAATAGGTTGAGCGTGTATTTGTGAGAACTGGATAAGCACCTCCAATGGATACCTGATCAACCAGGCTGTGACTCATACGTCAGGCTGCGAGCAGCCGCGTCCAACAGCCTGGTTGATCAGTCCGGCAACCAGGAGGCCTGGTCGACGACCGGGCCGCGGGGACGCTAAGCCCCGGAAGCACCTCAAGGTAACCTCAAGGTAGGTGAGATGGGTAATTATTAGTTACCAGTTAATACTTAAATCATGGTTTGTTGAACTGAAAATCACTTATAATCCCTTTTCACCTGTCGTTTGACTGAAGGAGTAATTACCCAAATCATTGTTTCATGTCATATCACCTTTAAAACTACTGATGGAGGTAGTCTAGGCTATTTTCCCCTATCTATTCTATCCCTCACACTATCATGCATGAGATTAATGGTCCCATCAAGCTGTCTGTTTTCCTTCTATGTCCATTCGTTACAACTTAAATATCGTGCATCGTATTGAAGTATTTTTCATGTCTTGATCAAATCCCTTCTGCATTATTCTTTCTTTTAGGATCATTAGTTCAGTCGAGTCACGTAGCTTGATCCGTTTAGTTCCAGGATTAATCTTGGAGTAAACCGCTTTGTAAACTGAGTCTTCACTTTGGGTTTTATTAGGGTGATGGTATAAGGTACGTGCAGCATACTCTAGCATTGTTTGGGTACGTGCAGCATACTCTAGCATTGTTTGGGTACGTGCAGCATACTCTAGCATTGTTTGGGTACGTGCAGCATACTCTAGCATTGTTTGGGTACGTGCAGCATACTCTAGCATTGTTTGGGTACGTGCAGCATACTCTAGCATTGTTTGGGTACGTGCAGCATACTCTAGCATTGTTTGGGTACGTGCAGCATACTCTAGCATTGTTTGGGTACGTGCAGCATACTCTAGCATTGTTTGGGTACGTGCAGCATACTCTAGCATTGTTTGGGTACGTGCAGCATACTCTAGCATTGTTTGGGTACGTGCAGCATACTCTAGCATTGTTTGGGTACGTGCAGCATACTCTAGCATTGTTTGGGTACGTGCAGCATACTCTAGCATTGTTTGGGTACGTGCAGCATACTCTAGCATTGTAACAATCTGTACGTGCTGCAGATTGTGTGGTTGAAAGTATTTTTGCCTAGGTAGCGGAAGGCTCTCCTGGATTATTTCCAGATTAGCATATGCTGCACATCATATTCATTTTCGAAGCCATCATGCAGGTATAAAAAATCGAAGATGTTTAAGCTCTATTCAGTTATAGTTGTGTGTGTGTGTAAACTAAAGTCTTTGAAAATGTAATAAGTTTTACGAAACGCGCTCAAGTGTCGCGTCAGACTAGAAATAAAAATGAATTTTGGAGAATTGATTTTTCAATTACCATCAACAGTGAAAAGAAACATAAGGAAGATCGAGAAAATTCGTGTTAGAATTATTAATCTTACTTTTTCGGTCATATTTAATAACATATATATATATATATATATATATATATATATATATATATATATATATATATATATATATATATATTTATATATATGTATATTATATATATATATATATATATATATATATATATATATATATATATATATATATATATATATGTATACGTATATGTATATATATGACAATGTCAGACCACGGAGGAAAATGAAACAGGAATTTCCTTAAGTACTTTCGTATATTAAATATATCTTCAGAAGGAATCATCTTCCTTCTGAAGATGTATTTAATATACGAAAGTACTTAAGGAAATTCCTGTTTCATTTTCCTCCGTGGTCTGACATTGTCACATTCTTAATCACGTGTTTATTTTCGTGATATACACACATGTATATATATATGTATATATGCAGAATAACCACATATGAAAAATAGAAAATGCTTAACGCGTTTTCGGCTAATTCGCCTTCATCAGAGCAAAGTAGAATCATTACTTGGATCAGTGTTTTTGTGATCATTGTTGCATATATGTATATATATATATACCCGAGACCTACACATATACCGTCTCGCCGGTTGACCAGACGCCACTATCAAACTACCGCTCAGGTCATTATCTCTCACCGACTTCTAGTCTCCAGTTCCGTTTCGCGCCAAAGATGATGTCACAGCGCATATAAGAAGCCCTGCCAGCGTCCTGAGCAACAGACTACTCTTCCAGTGCTTATGGCTGTAGCATCTACTCTCGCCCCCGGGTGACGGTAGACGCACACAGTAGTTTGTATAAAGTATTATCGGCATCTTTGCTATTAACGTAAACTTTATTTGTATGTATTTCTCTTTTGATTGTATTTTAGCCAAGTGGATAAGGGGTTTTATTTTCATTGTTACTTATCATTTTGTGTAAAATTAAAGTAATTTTTTGTTACTTTAAATTGTTAAAGTTTTTATTCTATTTTTTTTTCCCTGCGGTTGATGTACCGTAGAGGACCCAAGCAGTTTTATTTTATTTTCTCTATTTTTTTTATTAATGTGCAATTGGCACAACCCCTGCCAGAATAGTTACTGCTCTATTGCAGAGTTTCGTCACAATATCCCCCAAGTGTAACCTTTGTGTAGAAGCCAAAATGTAAACTTTGAATTTGATAGCTCCTCTTTTGAGTGCTGTTACAGCTTGGACACATTTTTTTTTGTGATATTTCAATTTTTTTCACTGTTTCCAGTATGGGCTTGGATATTTTTTTTATCCAATTCTCTTTGTCTATTGCTGCTAGCAATTCATGCTCCCTGGGATGGGGGGGGGGGGTGTAATATTACGACACGAATGTTCGTAAAGCCTTAGTGGGTGTGTGTCGGCGTTGCTGGATAACAGGATTTCTTTGGGATTTAATGGAGGGGAGAGGGGATTTTTTTTTGTCGTGGGGAAGTTGAGAGAAACCCTAAAATAATCCTCCGCAGCACACTTTACCAACTTCCACTTTCACACCACATTAACTCACAACATTATCCATCACAACATTCACCCATAAGCAGTAATGAGTATGATGAGTAATAATAACGTGGCTGAAGTATGTTGACCAGACCACACACTAGAAGGTGAAGGGACGACGACGTTTCGGTCCGTCCTGGACCATTCTCAAGAACAATCGACTTGAGAATGGTCCAGGACGGACCGAAACGTCGTCGTCCCTTCACCTTCTAGTGTGTGGTCTGGTCATCATACACTCATAACTCATAACTTCCATCTCCCCCCTCGAATCTTCCACTCACAACCTATCGTCTCCACAACACATTCAAAACATAACAACAGAAATTCACAACTTTTATGTAAACAAAAAAATTTAAATACAACGAAAAAACGCCTTAAAAACAAAAAAAAATTCAGCTGTTGGTTCTTTCCTTGTTTCAGTTTTTTTTTACAAGAGGATAATTAAAACTTTCTGAAAATGGTACGTCAAGGCATTTTCTGGTTGAACGAGGTGCCTTAATTAGAAAGCCGCGTTCCAATGTTTTTTCCACACAAGGTGTGATAGCGGTGAGCGGTGATTAAGATCCTTAACTACTAGGTGCTTACGCGAACGAGGTGGCGCATCCGGATAGAAAAGCCGTTATCATAGGAGTAAGGTGTAGATGGCTTCAGGTGGAAAACAAAGTTACTGCCATATCTAGACTTTCGTTTACATATCGTCGAATCTTGCAGGTCAGAGGTCGTTTGTCGCACGAACGACAGCTGAAAAGGATGGAGGAAGGGGTCGGGAGCCCAAGGACTGAAGCTCGGTTCTTCGGGAATAAATGGGTGAATACCCAAATATACAACGACCCACGAACACACACAAGCAAGCAACATTCACCCACACACAGATACAACCACATGTAAGTGGTTGACAAATGGAATGCATTAGGAAGTGATGTGGTGGAGGGTGACTCCATACACAGTTTGAAGTGTAGATATGATAGAGCCCAGTAGGCTCAGGAACCTGTACACCTGTTGATTGACGGTTGAGAGGCGGGACCAAAGAGCCAGAGCTCAACCCCCGCAAACAGAACTAGGGGAGTACACATCCAGATACAATGTTGTTTGCATGAGTGACATTCTAGCTCTGTTAGGGAGGTGTCTACGAGGAATTTCTCCATTAAACAAACATTGGATTAAACATCACACGCAACTCTGCGACACATTTGGCATCAGAGTCCTGTTATAAACTACATCATACACAGTTCCTAAAACTAACTACATTCTAACCTAACCAAATACTCCATAGAAGGCGATGAGTCACAGTAACGTGGCCGAAGAATGTTGACCAGACCACACACTAGAAGGTGAAGGGACGACGACGTTTCACAATCGACTTGAGAATGGTCCTGGACGGACCGAAACGTCGTCGTCCCTTCACTTTCTAGTGTTTTGTCTGGTCAAGAGCATGTATGTGTACGCTTGATTATGTTCGCACACTTGAGGTTCAGTCTTAGAATGGCGCAGCTACTAAAGCACACAAGGAAACCTGACGGCTGAGTGGATGGCGCTTGGGAATCGTAGTCATAGGAACTAGGGGATCGATCCCCGGCGATAGCGGAAACAAATGGGCAGCGTTTCTTTCACCATGATGCACTTGTTCACCTAACAGTAAATACGTACCTGTGAGTTAGAAAGCTGCTACGGGCTGCTTCCTGGGTGTGTGTGAGTGTGGAAAAATATCAGTGGATTGACAGTTGAGAGGCGGGACCAAAGAGCCAGAGCTCAACCCCCGCAAGCACAAATAGGTGAGTACACACACCCACACACACAAAACAGAGGACACAAAAAATTTCTCACGAATAATAAATGTACCAAAACGATTTATATAAATAAAACATTGCTCCAGCAGATTAGTTTCCCACCCTCACACACACATGTTGACTATAAGGTTTAGTCATGTAAATTCCACAGTAGGATATTATTAACCGTGACTAAGTAACCATTGGCTGTAATATAGTGTTCCAGACGTCATTTCACAGGCTATGGCGGCCTCTATGATTTATTCAGACTGACACGCCTCTGGTGGACGTTTAGTGGAGTTGCCATTAACCCTATAGAGGTGCCGGCAAGGGACGGTTATAGAGGTGCAGGGTAGGGACGCCAACAGAGGTACCGGATAGGGACGTCTAACAAAGCTACCGGATGGGGACGTCGACAAAGCTACCGGATAGGGACGCCTTCAAAGCTACCGGATAGGGACGTCGACAAAGCTATCGGATAGGGACGTCGACAAAGCTATCGGATAGGGACGTCTAACAAAGCTACCGGATGGGGACGTCGACAAAGCTACCGGATAGGGACGCCTTCAAAGCTACCGGATAGGGACGTCGACAAAGCTACCGGATAGGGACGTCGACAAAGCTACCGGATAGGGACGTCTACAAAGCTACCGAATAGGAACGTCGACAAAGCTACCGGATAAGGACCAAAGTGACCCCTAAGCACGCATGTTATCCGTATTACTCAAGGCTTGTGACTCATACATAAACACACACATTATCCATGACTCACATGATGACACTTGTTCCCAATGATTCACTCATCACAACACCGTTCCCAATGACTCATTTACAAAGATACTCATTTCTCATGACTCACCGGTAAGGGGGGGGGGGAGAGCTGCATAATAGGTGAGTCAGAGGTAAGAACACTGACTCATGCCTCTCTTCTAGGTATACTTACAGAGCCCTGTTGTTCCCTGGAGTTTACAAGGTACTCAGGTATCCAGGAATATATCCCTGGAGTTTACACGTACTTAGGTACTCACCGTTGGGGTTTTTAAGTACTTAGATATGCATCAATGGAGTCTACAAGTTCCCAAATATACACATCTGGAGTTTACAAGTACCCAGATACACATTACTGGAGTATACAGAAGTACCCAGGTATACATTACTTAAGCTTACAAGGACTCAGGTATACATTCATGAAATTTACAAGTATCCAGGTATGACAGAAATTTACAAGAACCAAGATATTTTCAGTGACAGAATGGCACCAGAAAAGTGACACTAGTGCCAGCAGAGGGTTACCAGGAGAGTGCCACCAGGCACTGCCCTTACCACCAGGCACTTCCGCCCGATACTTTCACATACCCTACAACTCCGGGGGGGTCAAAGCGGCCACCACAGCTGGCCGGAATGTCCAGCGTTTTATTGATATATTGAGAAAGTAAAACGCTCTAATGGAAAAAACATTATTGCCAGAGTGCATAAAAAACTTTATTGACGCATTATGTAGCGGTGCCAGAGCGAACGAGTGATCAGGCAAGCGAAGGAACCCATTTTGCGTGATATTCTTTGTGGATATACATGACGAGAATGAAGAGTTTGCCTGTAGTGCCTAAAAGGATGTTTTACTAGTAATGCCGGATTATAATTTTCATACTACATGATGTCATTTTTATTATACATGATGTCACTTTCGTGTCACATATAGGCAAAGAACTACATATTAAACACACACATCTATCAATAGTCAGCTTATACTTAGGTATGTTCTATCATCCACAAGCATACCCCCATATGTTTAAATCTAAGAATGTTGATAAAATATACCAATTCATTACGATAGCATTTGGCTTTTGCATCAATACTCATATTAACCTCTGATCTAATTACGATACATCACTTCAACATTAAAAGAATTGATGTAACCAAAGCACTACATGTCAAACAATCTCATCCACAAACTACCAACTCACGTAAAAAAAAATCTCTCACAGCAATCACCTGGCAAACAATCAAACTACAAGTAAATAATAAAATAAAATTAAACCACAATAATTCAAATCGCAATAACAACTTAAGTTGTGTAAATAAAATAAAAGTTAATTCAGCTAAGTGAAGGTGAAGAAATGAGAAGATTTATCTAAATTTTTAGAAATAAAAATAGGTTAAAGAGAAAGTGGGATGTTGAGGTACTCACAGGACCTGAAACAGATGAGAGTAAGCGTGTCACGGGAGCCAGAAATGTGAGAGTGAAGCCAGATTTTTGTTTGCAGAAAATTACAGAGTAGAAGCAGCCGGATAAAAGTTCGTGTTGGTGCTGTAATGGAAGTACGACCTAGTGGTTAGGAGAGAGAGAGAGAGAGAGAGAGAGAGAGAGAGAGAGAGAGAGAGAGAGAGAGAGAGAGAGAGAGAGAGAGAGAGAGAGAGAGAAGAAGAGAAGAGAGATAAAGACAGAGAAACACTGAGATAGACACATAGACAGAGACACAGAGAGACCCAAGCACCAAGGGTTAGCACATGGATCCTAAAACCGACCCTTAAAGCCCTTCTCTTGCTATGATACGCCAGTCCTTCACTTCCCTATGACTCTCAGAGTCCTGTCTGCTAGGTACTCTCTCAACAATTTCACTGCTCTCCAAGCTACTCCCACTTATTCTTCTAATTTTGGTAGAAATCTTTTACAGGAAGTGCTTCAAAGGCTTTTTTGGCAGAACAGAAATACGCAATCTGCCCAACCGTCTCTGTCTCGCTTTTATATTATTTTTTTTAATTTAACGTGAAGCTCCAGGATTTTTGCTAGTCAAATACTTTCACTTGGTGTTTGCGTGTATAGATTTTTTCTGTGTACTTGTGTGTATAATTACTATTCTGTATTTACTATTTGTGCCTGCAGGACCGAGCTCTTAGCTCTTGGACCCCGCCTTTGTAACTGTTGTCTAATGTACTGATTCTCTATTTGTTTTACTCTGTCGTTAAACATTTCTCTAACATACACACACATACACTCACACATGGGACTAACACAATGGGACAGGAGTCATTGCTGTAAACAACCGATGGCTGGAAAGGCGGGATCCAAGAGTCAATGCTCGATCCTGCAAGCACAAATAGGTGAGTACAAATAGGTGAGTACATACACACCACAGTTGGGGGCCTCGCGGCTGAGTGGACAGCACTTGGGCGTTGTGGTCCTAATGGTCCGGGTTCGATTCCCGGGAGAGTAAATACACACACACACACACACACACAACTCCTTCTCTCCCTCACAAAAAAACAAGAGATAATTTAGATTTGTCTTTCTATAAATATAATTATTGATAATTGTTTATTAAATAAATATCAGCGATGCGAAATTAATTATAAAACATTATAATAAGGATAATATAGAAATAAATATAGATGAGGAATATTCCTTACGATAAACTTAAGACATAATAAACATCATAATACAGATAAGAGACAATAATTCTCATATTAATTCAGATAAGAAACATAAAGCTCATAAAAGTACAGATAAGAAACAATAGGGATGAGCTCCTTTACGAATATGGGGCCAGATTCACGAAGCAGTTACGCAAGTACTTACGAACCTGTACATCTTTCCTCAATCTTTGACGGTTTTGGTTACATATATTAAACCGTTTACAAGCATGAAAACTTGTCAATCAACTGTTGTTATTGTTATAAACAGCCTCCTGGTGCTTCGGAGCTCATTAACTGTTTAATAATTGTAAACAAAGCCGCCAAAGATTGAGAAAAGCTGCACAGGTTCGTAAGTGCTTGCGTAACTGCTTCGTGAATCTGGCCCCAGGTTCGTAAGTGCTTGCGTAACTGCCTCGTGAATCTGGCCCCAGGTTCGTAAGTGCTTGCGTAACTGCTTCGTGAATCTGGCCCCAGGTTCGTAAGTGCTTGAGTAACTGCCTCGTGAATCTGGCCCCAGGTTCGTAAGTGCTTGCGTAACTGCCTCGTGAATCTGGCCCCAGGTTCGTAAGTGCTTGCGTAACTGCCTCGTGAATCTGGCCCCAGGTTCGTAAGTGCTTGCGTAACTGCCTCGTGAATCTGGCCCCAGGTTCGTAAGTGCTGGCGTAACTGCTTCGTGAATCTGGCCCCAGGTTCGTAAGTGCTTGCGTAACTGCCTCGTGAATCTGGCCCTAGGTTCGTAAGTGCTTGCCTAACTGCCTCGTGAATCTGGCCCCAGGTTCGTAAGTGCTTGCGTAACTGCCTCGTGAATCTGGCCCCAGGTTCGTAAGTGATGGCGTAACTGCTTCGTGAATCTGGCCCCAGGTTCGTAAGTGCTGGCGTAACTGCTTCGTGAATCTGGCCCCAGGTTCGTAAGTGCTTGCGTAACTGCCTCGTGAATCTGGCCCCAGGTTCGTAAGTGCTTGCGTAACTGCTTCGTGAATCTGGCCCCAGGTTCGTAATTGCTTGCGTAACTGCCTCGTGAATCTGGCCCCAGGTTCGTAAGCGCTTGCGTAACTGCCTCGTGAATCTGGCCCCAGGTTCGTAAGTGCTGGCGTAACTGCCTCGTGAATCTGGCCCCAGGTTCGTAAGTGCTGGCGTAACTGCTTCGTGAATCTGGCCCCAGGTTCGTAAGTGCTGGCGTAACTGCCTCGTGAATCTGGCCCCAGGTTCGTAAGTGCTGGCGTAACTGCTTCGTGAATCTGGCCCCAGGTTCGTAAGTGCTGGCGTAACTGCCTCGTGAATCTAGCCCAAGAAGACCATAAATTCCGGTCAGGAACACGAGTCTGCCGGAAGTCATTTTGTCCAGTAATTGTCTATCGTCCAATCTGGAATTTTGTCCCAAAATTCCTGTTTTCTCAGTAAATATTGGAAGGAAAACGCCTCTGGGAGGAAATATTTTCATTGTTATATTTTACATTGTGTTGAAATTTATTATTAAAGAAAATCGCGTCAATATATTGCTAAATTAGTATGTTGCTAAATATGTAATAATTGTATTGATGGAATATTGTTTTATAGACAAGAAGATATGCGAGAAAGTGATAGGGTTATGCAATGGGATTGAACTTGCAGCCCTAGTCTATTCAGATACACGCACTTCCTTCAATGTTACCTACCCACACTCAGGTGAAGGTAGGTTATCTTGAGGTTATCTTGAGATGATTTCGGGGCTTAGTGTCCCCGCGGCCCGGTCCTTGACCAGGCCTCCACCCCCCAAGAAGCAGCCCGTGACAGCTGACTAAACTCCCAGGTACCTATTTACTGCTAGGTAACAGGGGGCATCAGGGTGAAAGAAACTCTGCCCATTGTTTCTCTCCGGCGCTCGGGATCGAACCCGGGACCACAAGATAACCTCAAGATAGGTGTGTGTGTATACCCTTAAATAAGCATTAAAGGAAGCCTGTTGGTCCACACATATCTGGGACAGCTTAAATCCACTCCATCTCACACTTGTGCCTATCCAATCTATTGCTGAAACTTTCAAAACTATCCCCAAGAATTCTAGCTGGCAGCCCATTCCACTCATCCACATGAAAACCTCATTCGTGTCCCCCCGGGTCCTCAATCTCTAGCGAGTGCAGATTGAGACACAAATTCTGTTTTCATAGGCAAGAAACCCTGATAGAAGTATCAGGCCTGTCATCCTTCTGTATATTTTTTCTAGAGATTTCGTGTCCATACTTTAGTTGGGCGACCAGACGACCTTCTGAGCGTAGTTCTGGTTGATATCCTGATGTTAGTGCTTGATATCCTGATGGTTGATATCTGTGCCTCTGGTTCTGATGCCTTGTGTTCCCAACACACTGTTTGATATATTTCGTCCACTGTTTGCTGTATTTCGTCCACTGTTTGCTGTATTTCGTCCACTGTTTGCTGTATTTCGTCCACTGATATATTTCGTCCACTGTTTGCTGTATTTCGTCCACTGATATATTTCGTCCACTGTTTGCTGTATTTCGTGCACTGTTTGCTGTATTTCGTACACTGTTTGCTGTATTTCGTTCACTGTTTGCTGTATTTCGTCCACTGATATATTTCGTCCACTGTTTGCTGTATTTCGTCCACTGTTTGCTGTATTTCGTCCACTGTTTGCTGTATTTCGTCCACTGTTTGCTGTATTTCGTCCACTGTTTGCTGTATTTCGTGCACTGTTTGCTGTATTTCGTTCACTGTTTGCTGTATTTCGTCCACTGTTTGCTGTATTTCGTGCACTGTTTGCTGTATTTCGTCCACTGTTTGCTGTATTTCGTCCACTGTTTGCTGTATTTCGTGCACTGTTTGCTGTATTTCGTCCACTGTTTGCTGTATTTCGTGCACTGTTTGCTGTATTTCGTCCACTGTTTGCTGTATTTCATCCACTGTTTGCTGTATTTCGTCCACTGTTTGCTGTATTTCGTCCACTGTTTGCTGTATTTCGTGCACTGTTTGCTGTATTTCGTCCACTGTTTGCTGTATTTCGTCCACTGATATATTTCGTCCACTGTTTGCTGTATTTCGTCCACTGTTTGCTGTATTTCGTCCACTGATATATTTCGTCCACTGTTTGCTGTATTTCGTCCACTGTTTGCTGTATTTCGTCCACTGTTTGCTGTATTTCGTCCACTGTTTGCTGTATTTCGTGCACTGTTTGCTGTATTTCGTCCACTGTTTGCTGTATTTCGTGCACTGTTTGCTGTATTTCGTCCACTGTTTGCTGTATTTCGTCCACTGTTTGCTGTATTTCGTGCACTGTTTGCTGTATTTCGTCCACTGTTTGCTGTATTAGTGCAGGGCCGTGCTGAAAGGCCTTGCTGAAGCCAGGCCATTTAACATCATATTTAGTTTCATTGTTAAATGCCTTGAGTTTGCGAGAGCGACCAGTTATATACGAATGTTGAGAGTCTATTGGCAACTTGTATTTTCTACCCGATTTATTACAGAATCTAAAATTATTGCTTGCAGGAGTTTTTTTAAAATGATCCACCTTGAAAATTGGATCATATTAGCTTTTTCTCCAGGCACGACGGACAACAGCAGTTCAGAGTATACTACTTTCTAGTACAGTATATTAAATATACTCGAAAGTGGTCCACTGGGCTTCTCAATGCATTTTTTTGCATTCTCTCGTTAGGAAACTTGTTCGGTTTAAGCCCCACAATCTGTTTATTTTAATTATTGCCAAAGACTGTTTAATCCAACATTTATAGCTGCCATGAGATTGTTATCAGAGGTCCTGTCCTGCCCACTTCCTGTATAATATACTGTACTGTAATTGGAAAAACAAAAAACTACTTTGCGAATATAACTTCGTATCTCTGGCTATCTCTGCCTCGTAAAATTTTCTTATTTATCGCTTGGCTTATTTGTGATATCATACTCATCAGGTGTAGCTCACTTACTTTTTTGTCTTCTGGTACAAAAAGATTTTTACAAATCTAGTACGAAAAAAATTGTTCCCTTTTTTTTTAACCCCTTCTAGTACAAAAACAGATTTTGTCCCCTTTTTTCCCGGATAGTGATTAGATTTGTGTATGACATCCGTACGAGGTAATTGTTATTTCATATCTTTTGTCAAATTTAGACAAAAAATGGAATTTCATTTTTTATAGCATTTCCAAAATATTTTAAAATTCTATTTATGTTTCATTTACTGAAAGATGGACCATTAGATAATAGTTCCCTGTTGGGATCACGTTAAACCTGCCTCCCCGCGTATATGTGTATCATGTGGTCCGTTTGAGATCCTGTCTAAAGTGCTCGTAATCCCGTCTAAACTACTCATAATCCTGTCTAAACTACTCGTAATCCTGTTTAAACTATTCGTAATCCCGTATAAAGTACGTCGTAATCCGGTATAAACTACGTAGTAATCCTGTCTAAACTATTCGTAATCCTGTCTAAAGTGCTTGTAATCCTGTATAAAGTACGTCGTAATCCTGTCTAAACTACGTCGTAATCCTGTCTAAACTACGTCGTAATCCTGTCTAAACTACTCATAATCCTATCTAAACTACTCGTAATCCTGTCTAAATTACTCGTAATCCTTCTAAAGTACTCGTATCCTGTCTAAAGTACTCGTAATCCTGTCTAAACTACTCGTAATCCTGTTTAAACTACGTCGTAATCCTGTTTAAACTACGTCGTAATCCTGTCTAAACTACTCGTAATCCTGTCTAAACTACGTCGCAATCCTGTCTGAACTACTCGTAATCCTGTCTAAACTACGTCGTAATCTAGTCTGAACTGCTCGTAATCCTCTCTAAAGTACTCGTAATCCTGTCTAAATTACGTCGTAATCCTGTCTAAACCACGTCGTAATCTAGTCTGAACTGCTCGTAATCCTCTCTAAAGTACTCGTAATCCTGTCTAAATTACGTCGTAATCCTGTATAAACCACGTCGTAATCTAGTCTGAACTGCTCGTAATCCTCTCTAAAGTACTCGTAATCCTGTCTAAATTACGTCGTAATCCTGTCTAAACCACGTCGTAATCTAGTCTGAACTGCTCGTAATCCTCTCTAAAGTACTCGTAATCCTGTCTAAATTACGTCGTAATCCTGTCTAAACCACGTCGAAATCTAGTCTGAACTGCTCGTAATCCTCTCTAAAGTACTCGTAATCCTGTCTAAATTACGTCGTAATCCTGTATAAACCACGCCATAATCCGCATTTATAATAAATAGGACTCAGATATCCCCCCAAACAATGCAATTTCGACGAAAATTTTATGCAAAATTTTGGGTTTGTTTTGGTAAGAGACCAACACCCAAAACGTGGCTATTGCAACAATTCAAACGACATGTAAATGAATTGTAAATAAACACGAACAAATTACAACATAAAACATTGTAAAAAAAAATCTGTAAATAAAAAAGTGAAGCTTAAGCTTTCAGAAACCAAATTTTAAAATTTTTGAAACAAATACAATAATAAATAATTGTCTAATAGTAAATACTAAATATTATTAATTAAGTAATGTTATTAATAACAATACTAATATTAAAATTAATAATAATACCCAAGTTACAAATATTGCTAGCATATAATAATATTATTAATAATACAGCAAAAGAGAAAATTCATAGAAGCCGTGATGGGGATTCGAACCTATGACGGTGGGTAGTCCCACGTAGCCCATTGGGACTATTTGATTTTTCTCATTTTCTCACATATTTACTCATTGAGACAGTCACGTCAGTGTGCTCACTCTCTGGGACAAATGAAGTCACATATCACACCTCACATTACATATTACATGTCACATGTTACATATAATAATCATGTTATTATATGTAATACTGTAAATCATAATAATTCGCAAATTCCAGCAATGGACGAGATCCCTTCTTGCTTCAGGAGTTTAGTAATGGGCAAATTCAGTTTGTATTTTGTTCGACCTGTCGTTGACGTCGAGAGGGGCAGCTCCTCGTTAATATCTAAGTCGACGGGAGTTTCACCAAGTCTCGGAAGGTCAAGTGTTAAATCTGAGATATTTTGTGTTAAATCAATAGCAGGCTTGTGGGAATTGTGTGTACCAGGAGAGCAGTTAGGTGGGTGGGGGGGAGAGAGAGAGAGAGAGAGAGAGAGAGAGAGAGAGAGAGAGAGAGAGAGAGAGAGAGAGAGAGAGAGAGAGAGAGAGAGAGAGAGAGAGAGGTGAGATTTGAGGAAAGAAGGATTCAGAAGAGTGAGAAAGGAATGAGAAGTGAAATTACGAGATAGGGAGAGAGAGAGAGAGAGAGAGAGAGAGAGAGAGAGAGAGAGAGAGAGAGAGAGAGAGAGAGAGAGAGAGAGAGAGAGAGAGACGAGAGAGAGACAGACAGACAGAAACAAAGAGAGAGGATGGGGATAGGTTTAAGAACAGACATAATCAGAATATATGTCCAATAATCAAACAATAATCAGAATGAAGAACTTTAATCAAAATATCTGTCGTTTCAGCTGGATAGAAAACGGAACACATATACCCCTTGAGTACTATCAAATACTCAGGTATACTCGATATACCCTGAGCGAGTACTATTTAACATATATGTCATAGGAATCCCTGAAAGAATTCACCAACACGGACCCAGGTCAGTAATCCCACTGACAGGCATTCATTACTAGAATTTATTAACTGATATCAAAAAGGAAACTAGAAATCAAATTTAGTTTAGAACCCCATAAACAAAAATTGATGATATAGACACATAATAAATGTTGCAAGATTGCACACAGAGCAACAATCAAGTGATAATTTTTCTGGTAAAATATGAGACTACTGCATTGATATCAAAAAGGATTGTAGCTTTACTCTCACTTTAATATTCCTTAAATCCAACGAGACACTAAATATAGGTTCAGCCACTGATATATATAAGTATACTTTGAACACAATTACCCCTGTTGATGCAATCAGAGATGTCCTGAGTACAAGCCAGTGTTCTGCAATACAATAGAGGGAGATTATAAATAATCAGGTCTATTACTAAAATCACTGAAGTCTATTACTAAGATTATATGGTATTTATTTAATATTTGTGCTTGCAAGGATAGAGTAGTTTAGCTCTTGGACCCCGCCTTTCTAACCGTCTATTTCTAACTGCCTATTTGCTATTGCCTCGACCGATAATCGCCCTTAGGACTAAATAGGCCCCTTAGGACTTCGACTCCCGAGCACGCACTCTGTGTGTGTGTGTGTGTGTGTGTGTGTGTGTGTGTGTGTGTGTGTGTGTTTGTGTTTGTGTGTGTGTGTGTGTGTTTGTGTTTGTGTGTGTGTGTGTGTGTGTGTGTGTGTGTGTGTGTGTGTGTGTGTGTGTGTGTGTGTGTGTGTGTGTGTGTGCACTCCAAACAAAACACTCAACCACAACAAAGTAGTCAAAATACCACAGCACATCAACACACCTCTTTCTTTGTTGTTTGAGATTCATACTAATACATTTACAGTATGCAGGACTATCAAAGGTTGTTTTATTTTTGTATGTATGTATAAATGTATATCATGAATTTATTATCGTGTTATACATCTATATTTTCATTAAATATTTTGACTCGAGGCGAAGACGGTTTACAGGTCACCTGACTTAGTATGACCACTGAGAGAAGACCTAAGACGACACCCAGAGATACTAAGACGGCTCCAATAGATACCATGTATCTATCGGAGACGTGATGTCAAGATATCACTTGGCATCTGGATATCACAAGGAGAACAGGCTCACCCTTAACGTTCAGTTGTCACTTGAACTGTGAGACATGTTTGGTATGCAAGACCAACTCAAGTTAGAGCAACAGTGACCTCTAATTAAGCAACAGTGAGTTCTAATTAAGTAACAGTGAGCTCGACAGTACTGAGATTAGTTGGACGACTAAGTGAAAGTGGTTATTTATTATCATTAACATCCTTATTGACAAAAAATAATTACAATGTTGCCTAATCTGAGGAATTCAATTAGATCTTGTTAGGGAGAGGATAATGCTGGTATTCACTGTCACACAAGACAGAGGATCATACGTAAGACAATAGGTTTGAACTGTAGGCTGAAGCACACATATATATATATATATACCATGGTGACCTGTTACCATGGTGACTTGATTAGTGGCATGATTCGCGTCCAGTTCTCATCCTACGAGTACTAAGCAAATGGTCATAGTCAGTTTACTGCATGATTCAAGTCCAGTTCCCATCGATATGAGCACTAGACAAGTTGAAGACAGTTTCAAGGAACAAGTCCTACATATATGCGTTAATTAGCGACTTTCTAAAAAATTCCTTGGACTCCGTTGGTAAGACATTCGTGATTAGTGAAGTGAGACGAGACTATACCAAGGCGTCTTCCTTTGCTGTTAATTGCCGTGCAAGGAATTGCATTAATTATTGACAAGTGCTGGGTGATAGATAAACAGGTAATTCTGACAGACGTAGAAGCGAGTGTTTACTGACCTAGATTTGTTAAGAACCTGTTGGACCCGGATTCAGGAAGCAGTTACGTAAGTGCTTACGAACGTGTACATCTTTGGTCAATCTTTGACGGCTTTGGTTATATTTATTAAACAGTTTACAAGCATGAAAACTTGTCAATCAACTGTTGTTATTGTTATAAACGGCTTCCTGGTGTTTCGGAGCTCATTAACTGTTTAATAATTGTAAACAAAGCCGCTAAAAATTGAGAAAAGATGGACATTTTCGTAAGTGTTTGCGTAACTGCCTCGTGAATCTGGCCCTTGGCAAGTGGCTGTGTTTTTTATATGTAATTGTACTAATATTTAAAGTAGTTTCTCATATAAGCCGAGAAAATTATCACATTTAATTTGAATTACTTAGAAACGCGTTCTCTTAACTATTTGTGTTAACCAAGAAAGCACAAATTTATCTGAATTCTACACTGTGAATGTTTAAAATATTCTCTGGGGTTCTACTGATAAGAAATCCTACATATATTCACAGGGATCTACTGGCAAGTATCCCTGTGTATACCCTAATCCACACCAATGCACCCGAAGTACTGCACTCATGCACAGCAATCTACTCATCCACATTCATATACACACACGAACCAGAATCATTCGTCTAAATCAATGCACGAAAGGAGAGTAAAATTTGGAGAACACTACAATAGTCGGGAGATGCAGGTAGGGACTGGAATGGATTTTCTCAGGGTACAAGACCATTCGTCATCTAAGAATAGTTCCAGACTGATCACAACTTTCCCCTCTTTATAAGATCATTCACCATAAACTCTCTCACTCTCTCTCTCTCTCTCTCTCTCTCTCTCTCTCTCTCTCTCGCTCTCTCTCTCTCTCTCTCTCTCTCTCTCTCTCTCTCTCTCTCGCTCTCTCTCTCTCTCTCTCTCTCTCTCTCACTCTCGCTCTCTCTCTACAAGATCATTCACCACAAACTCACTCACACTCTCTCTCTCTCTCTCTCTCTCTCTCTCTCTCTCTCTCTCTCTCTCTCTCTCTCTCTCTCTCTCTCTCTCTCTCTCTCTCTCTCTCTCCAAGATCATTCACCACAAACTCTCTCTCTCTCTCTCTCTCTCTCTCTCTCTCTCTCTCTCTCTCTCTCTCTCTCTCTCTCTCACTCTCGCTCTCTCTCTCTCTCTCTCTCTCTCTCTCTCTCTCTCTCTCTCTCTCACTCTCGCTCTCTCTCTCTCTCTCTCTCTCTCTCTCTCTCTCTCTCTCTCTCTCTCTCCAAGATCATTCACCACAAACTCTCTCTCTCTCTCTCTCTCTCTCTCTCTCTCTCTCTCTCTCTCTCTCTCTCTCTCTCTCTCACTCTCGCTCTCTCTCTCTCTCTCTCTCTCTCTCTCTCTCTCTCTACAAGATCATTCACCACAAACTCACTCACACACTCTCTCTCTCTCTCTCTCTCTCTCTCTCTCTCTCTCTCTCTCTCTCGCTCTCTCTCTCTCTCTCTCTCTCTCTCTCTCTCTCTCTCTCTCTCTCTCTCTCTCTCTCTCTCTCTCTCTCTCTTTCTACAAGATCATTCACCACAAACTCACTCACTCTCTCTCTCTCTCTCTCTCTCTCTCTCTCTCTCTCTCTCTCTCTCTCTCTCTCTCTCTCTCTATCTCTCTCAACAAGACCATCCACCTCAAACATCATGAAACAATAACTTGCTATTGTAAACAATCGCATCTTTCATCTTTCATCATTATATTTGTCAAGAGCAACAAAGCATCATCATATTGCTTACAATGTTGCTGAATTTCAAAACTGGTCCAAGATACACTATACAAATTAAGTATTTGTTTTTGTTTCTATGTATTTGGATGTGAATGAAATTACTTTGACCTAGTGGATGACATACGTGCAGTGAAAATCTGATGGACACTGTGTATGTTTCCACCCTCCAATGTCTGTCACTTAGGCACTGTCTATGTGTTGGTCCATTTGTCTCTCGTTCAACCTCTCGTTCGTGATATCTATCTGCGTTATGGCTTCGGACAGTAGACAGATGCAGCTAATTCCCTTAATTCCAGGAGGGAGAGATAGTGGAATTACCAATTATCGTCATGCGCACTCGGTGAATCTAGGTGTTTTCTCTCCTAGTTGTGCTTGCGGGGGTTGAGCTCTGGCTCTTTGATCCCGCCTCTCAACTGTCAATCAACTGGTGTACCGATTCTGGAGCCAACTGGGCTCTATCTCTGTGTGTGTATATATACACATTTTAATGCATATATCAGTTTAAGGAAACTTCACTTAACTTGTAGAGTTGAGCAACCAGCGCGGCATGGCGTGCCATTGCATCAAAGTACTCAGTGTTAAATATAACACATTGGTGTCATATTAAAGGCATTCGTGTAGTGCTGGCATTCGGGTGATTGGTAATGATTTCCCGAACCATCAGGAATTCATAGCTTAGAGAGCGCCAGGATGGTTGAGCATGAGACCATGGAGAAGGCATTTATGATGTGTGTGTATGTATGTATTAACACGATGTACTGAACGGGGTGAGAATAGCTTGAGCTACCTCATCCCTTTGTGTGTATTTTACCTCAATAAACTTATTTCAATTTCAATTACCCCTTTTCATCCCCCCCAAACACACGACGAAAATACAACATTGCTACAACATTCGAGGAAGTTTTAACACCTAAAATGTTGTAACAATCAATATACCACGTTGTAACAACATTCCAAAACGTCATAAAAACATTATGACAAGATGTAACAACTTTATTACAAATTACAACTAGCGCAATATAGGGACAGTTATTTTGTGTGTTTGCAAGGCAGTCGACTCCCAGCTGGTAAATCTCACTGGGATTAACATAGATATCTTATAGACGTAGATAGATATCATACTATAGATATCTTTATCATAATAAACAGGAACTTTTCCTTTATTTGTTGATAGTGTTGGCAGGAGGATCCAATCGTCTACCAAAGCATGCATTCTTGATTGCATGAGTGCTCACCTAGTTGTGTTTGCGGGGGTTGAGCTCTGGCTCTTTGGTCCCGCCTCTCAACTGTCCATCAACTGGTGTACAGGTTCCGGAGCCTATTGGGCTCTATCATATCTACATTTGAAACTGTGTATGGAGTCAGCCTCCACCACAACACTACTTAATGCATTCCATTTGTTAACTACTCTGACACTGAAAAAATTCTTTCTAACGTCCCTGTGGCTCATGAATGCATCCTCTTGAGTGGAGGAAAGTAATTCCTTACGTAAAGTACAATATATAGATTTCCATTTTATTTCCTACTCACTGACTGATAGGTTTTTACACTGCTGACAACTCTGCTGTCAGCAGTGCTGCTGATATTTTCTGCGGTAGGGGGAAATGATCAGTGACTAAAGAAATTATCTTCCATTAATATTTTAATTGCTATATTCGAATGTAATCATTGGGTCGTGATTGATCCAATTAAAATCATCGATTTCAAATCAAATTAAGTTCTCAAATTAACAGGAAAATCTAGTGAAAGAGACAATTCCAGGTAAGCTTTTAGCGTGGCTAAGCTGTTGAATCCCGCATGTTCGAATTTACAGTTGTTTATGTGTGATGGTGTTTTAATGTTTACGAGTAAAACTTTCAGAATTTCTCAACGCAAAAAAGTGGAGTGACATAAAGAATACACATACAATGAGAGTTGTATTAAACATGACAGTATATGTATGATGAAAGACGAACTATATATATCTCAATGTATACACATCGACAGTTGTACTAGACTTTTCGGTGTATATATATATATATATATATATATATATATATATATATATATATATATATATATATATATATATATATATATATATATATATATATATATATATTTATTTATATATATATAGATATTAAATGCAATATATATATTGTATTTAAGAGTTTATTTTTTCCCGAAATATTTTCTAAATGACTAAATCAATCTTCCCTCAGTATCTGAAGCAAAATCCAGAAATTATAGAACCAAACACCAAACAATTATAGACCTAGACCCCAAACACCAACCAATTATAGAACCACCCACCAAATAATTAAAGAACCAAATAAATAAATAAAAAAAAAAGACATGGAAATTTTTCAGCTGCGCTATCTTGAGACTGTCTGCGCAAGCTGTCATGTCTGGCACAATGCACGGTGATGCATAGACGTCCATTCATACATGTATTCATGTATGTATTAGAGTCTATTATGTGCTCTTTTATACGCGGCATATACATTCCATTCTCAGAATATACCAAAAATATTCATTATATAAAAGGTATTCGAATGTACCACTCTCTTCAAGACAACTCATTAAACCTCCCTTATATATAACATAACATACCATATATAACAACATATATAACAGATATAACAGGACTTATATAACCAGACATAACAGGACTCGTGTCATCCAGACCTCTAAAATATTGAATAAGGTTCAAAAGATATTAATTCAGACCATTTCTTTTAAAATGTCAAAGGTAACACGTACAAGGGTTCGAGCTCAACAAGCCACACTAAGGGTCAGAAAAACATGAGATGCTTTCTCACTTATAGAATAATACACCTGTAGAATTACACACCCGCCGAAGCAGTAAATACCAAGATATTACTACAATTTAAAATTCAGTTAGGAAAAAAAAATCCTCAGGAATAATATGGGTGTATATTAGACAAGCCGCCGGCTGACTGTCACCGTCGAGGTCACTAGAGATGGTGGCTTCCCCCCGACTGATAAATTCAGCTCAATATACACTGCACCTGGTTTGATACGCCTAAATATATATCAAGTAATGTTTCAACTGGTAAGGCATCTCTCTGGTGTAGATTATTGCCCAGTTAACCTTCGACGATGCTGATGTTCTCCCCTAGATGTGCTTGTAGGGTCGAGCTTAGCTCATAGTCCCCGCCTTCCGAACGTTCGTAGGCAACTTGTTGACCAAATCACACACTAGAAAGTCAAGAGACGACGACGACGTTCCGGTTCGTCATGGACCATTCTCAAGTCGATTGTGTCGTAGTCGTAGGCATCATTTCTCATGGAATGACTCATCTCTCACGTTTTTTCACACCTGTATTTAACATTCTGAATCGATGTATAACATTACGTGAGCAAATCGTGCTGCTCGACACCTGCTCGACACCCCCTCATTACCCAGCTGTCACTCACGCCTTCAGAGCACCTGGTGTACGGGTGATATATATTCTGCGCCTTCTCTAGACGTCCCCCACATTTTCTCCTGCATGCAATATCTCCAATACTCGTATAGTATTGCATACACCTTCGCAACACTGCGCATCTCTTGATTAATTGATGAAGATTAAGCCACCCAAAAGGTTGCACGAGCATGAATAGCCCGTAAGTGGTGCCCCTTTTGAGCCATTACCAGTATCAAGAGCTGATACTGGAGATCTGTGGAGGTGCGACTGCACCCTGCGTGACGGGAGATGTCTTCCGTGGCATCTCTTGCATCCATATCACAATATATATCTTAACAGAGCATCTGCATTGCACCTGTCCTGCATTGTCTTCCTCTGCAACACGTGTGAACACGTTTCCCTGAAAATGACTTCATTAATGCACATTAAACTCGACTTGAGAATGGTCCAGAACGGACCGAAACGTCGTCGTCCCTTCATGTTCTAGTGTGTGGTCTGGTCAACACCTTAAACTCTCCACACGGGGTATACAGATGTCGCAAGTGTGCTGACATCTGTAAGGAAACGTGGCCAAACATCTGAGAATCTCGTCGAATCGATTCCTGCTTCTCAATGAACCAGAAAGCAGATTTTACCTGGAAGTTCAAATAGCCTTCAGAGGTCTTTTCAATGTCTGCTTTTAGAACCATCTTTTTGGTCTCGGGGAAGATGAAGAGTCACATTCCTCCACCACCCCCCTCAGTCTCTTCTTTTAAACTTGAGAAGCGAATCTTGATTGATTTGGCCGAGTAGTTTATGGTGAGCATATCTTTCCTCTCTCACTCGTGGCGATATTGGTTTTGACTTATGCTCTCTTAACTTTGTGGAGAGGGAATGGTATTTGCTTTCTCCTATTTTCCAGCGTATGTCTAAGCGCTTCAGGAACTTGACACCAGGATTCTCCTGCGTCTTTAGGGTTTGTTCCGTCTCTCGTGGGTGCCTCTCGTCGCTGCCTCTCGTGGCTGCCTCTCGTGGCTGCCTCTCGTGGCTGCCTCTCGTGGCTGCCTCTCGTGGCTGGCTCTCGTAGGTGCCTCTCGTCGCTGCCTCTCGTGGCTGCCTCTCGTGGCTGCCTCTCGTGGCTGCCTCTCGTGGCTGCCTCCCATGGCTGCCTCTCGTGGCTGCCTCTCGTGGCTGCCTCTCGTGGCTGCCTCTCGTGGCTACCTCTCGTGGCTGCCTCTCGTGGCTGGCTCTCGTCGCTGCCTCTCGTGGCTGCCTCTCGTGGCTGGCTCTCGTGGCTGCCTCTCGTGGCTGCCTCTCGTGGCTGCCTCTCGTGGCTGCCTCTCGTGGCTGCCTCTCGTGGCTGCCTCTCGTGGCTGCCTCTCGTGGCTGGCTCTCGTCGCTGCCTCTCGTGGCTGCCTCTCGTGGCTGGCTCTCGTCGCTGCCTCTCGTGGCTGCCTCTCGTGGCTGGCTCTCGTCGCTGCCTCTCGTGGCTGCCTCTCGTGGCTGGCTCTCGTCGCTGCCTCTCGTGGCTGCCTCTCGTGGCTGCCTCTCGTGGCTGCCTCTCGTGGGCTACCTCTCGTGGGCTACCTCTCGTGGCTGCCTCTCGTGGGCTGCCTCCCGTGACTGCCAACACGCCATATCCAAAAGACAGAGTGACCAGAAAATGAAAGTAAATGAGTACCTGTATCCCCATCCCAACAGAATATGATTTGATGAATTCGTTTTTTTTCCAAAAGCTCCTTCTCGAGGTCCGAGGTGGAAGGAGGATCACTATAACCCTTTTTAGTCACGTTAACTAAATTCTGAAGTTCTCCTTCACGAGACGTTGAACTTCATGTGATTCACGACGAACCTTAAACGTTTTTTCAGAGGAAATCTTCGTTAAACGTCACTTGTTATATAATAATCACTTTAAAAATGAATTTCCGATCAAAAGGAACTTGTTTCAGAAGCAGGGCATCATCATAAATAAAAGCCCAAAGTTCATTCCATCTACCCGCCAAACCCCTCGTTTGTGAATGAAAAACGATTTACACACGACTCACAACTGATGACGTCCGAACATTTCCGGAACAAGTGCTTCGCTGACGAATTTTGGTCGAATCACAACGCTGTAAATGCTTCACCCACGTACTACAAACACAAATAATCGCCAACAGAACCTAAACACCTAACCTAACATCACTCCACCCTCCCATCATCATTATTATATATATATATATATATATATATATATATATATATATATAATATATATATATATATATATATATATATATATATATATATATATATATATATATATATATATATATATATATATATAAAAGCAAAAGTATTATAAGTCCAAAACAAAAAATTACCGTCCAAAACATTTTCCATGGAAGGTAAAAGGGTAAAATATCCTTCCACAACATTAATGTTGGAGGGATTTATGTTCAGGGAAACATAAATCCATTTAGTGTCGCCACTTGCCTTACGGTCATATAATACCAGACTACCACCACACCCACTGACCACAACCACCACACTGAACATACCTTCTCCCCCCACTGGCCACACCTACATTAGCCACATCCACCACTTTAGCCACACACCCTCTACACTTTGAAACACCCCATAACACCTTCCATATTCCCTCTACATTACAACACCTAACAAATTAAAGACTTGCAGTGGTCAAATAACGTGGCTAAAGTTTGTTGACCAAACCACACACTAGAAGGTGAAGGGACGACGACGTTTCGGTCCGTCCTGGACCATTCTCAAGGCGATTGTGAGACTTGAGAATGGTCCAGGACAGACCGAAACGTCGTCGTCCCTTCACCTTCTAGTGTATGTGGTCTGGTCAACAACTAAAGCCTTACACCAACCACACAACCAAACACAACTGCCACATAAACATACCATACTGCCAACAGATTTGTGAAAATATGATAGAATTATTCATTCATATAGAGCCATAGATTGACCAAACATTTCCGGCTCATTAATTACCTTTGTGTTCCTGTCTGAAATTATGTTGTGTATGATTTGTGGATAGCGGAAATATACAGAGAGAGAGAGAGAGAGAGAGAGAGAGAGAGAGAGAGAGAGAGAGAGAGAGAGAGAGAGAGAGAGAGAGAGAGAGAGAGAGAGAGAGAGAGAGAGGCATAATTAATTAACCGGATCTTCCTTTGATACTGTGATCGACCTAGGTAGGCAAACCAAAACACACGCGAACAAATCCACAAGGGCCGTGACGAGGATTCGAACCTGCGTCCGGGAGCATTCGAATCCTCGACACGGCCCTTGTGGATTTGTTCATTTGATGCATCACGTTATTGTGATCTCTGTGTGTGTGTCAAAACAAACGCTTCCACCCCCACAACACCGATTTCCACCCCTCTCAACACCCCCCACCCATATTCCCCACCCCAGCACCTAACCTTACACCTCCACCCCCTAACCACGTGGGGAAGAGACCACGTGGTGGGGGCGTGTGATACCACGTACGGGCTATTCATGCCCGTGCCACCTCTTGAGTGGCATAATCTTAATCAATCAATAGAGGTGCGACACTGACCCCTATCTTGGAACTCTCACGTTTCCAAATAATTATTAAATCAGCTATGTTTCATTGGATCTGTAAACCCACTTACTTGGATAACTATGGTAATTCTAGAGCTTCAGCCATGTCACAATGACATGGCTGAAGATATGATGACCAAGATGCACATCAGGATATGAGGAGACGACGACGTTTCGGTCCGTTCTGGACAAATGATTGACTCACGACTTTATCTTGGTTGAGGACGGGTCGAAACGTCGTCGTCTTCTAAAGTGTGTTTTGGTCATCAAAAGTATCTTATCTCCAGCCTCGGACTCATGGGCCAGATTCATGAAGCAGTTACGCAAACACTTACGATCCTGTACATCTTAGTTTACAATTATTAAACAGTTAATGAGCTCCGAAGCACCAGGAGGCTGTTTATAACAATATCAACAGTTAATTGGGAAAATTCCATGCTTGTAAATTGTTTGCTAAATGTAACCAAAGGCGTCAAACATTGAGGAAAGATGAACACGTTCGTAAATACTTGCGTAACTGCTTCGTGAATCTGGCTCAGCTGGTGTCTTTATTCTCAGCGTAAAACATAAGCCAATTTGAATATGACTCTTAGATCAGTTTTTCACAACTTTTTTGACTTATGTCTCTTTTGGCTATTTTGCAAACTTTATGCATAGCAATCTTCCCCCCTCAGCTCAGCTATCGTCCTCCTGCAGCTTAACTATCGCCCACCATCAGCTCAACTATCGTCCCAGCTGATAATGCCTACTCTAAGACTATTCTTCCTCTCATTTATGATCCTGTGATTCACCAGGTCAACTTTCATGCTGGAATTCCAAGGTTCTCTTCCCTAGGAGATTAAAACGTATATTCTAAGAGCTTCAAGTTCAACCGCTTCGTTCATATGTTTCCGCTTTGCTCTCAGAACCAAAAATAACAGGTTTTTTCGGTCCTCTCATTTTTTTAACTCCTTGCACCTTCACTTCATTTGCGAGCCCCACAAGTTGAGTCTCATGACTGAACGACGTAATGAGGTTCTGCTCTAATGAACAGCTTCACTTCAACACCCTCATTAGTCATTACACCCACCAGGAGCACCAGTCACCTCTGCTCTCCTCAACACCCTCATTAGTCATTACACCCGCCAGGAGCACCAGTCACCTCTGCTCTCCTCAACACCCTCACCAGTCACTACACCCACCAGGAGCACCAGTCACCTCTGCTCTCCTCAACACCCTCACCAGTCACTACACCCACCAGGAGGAGCACCAGTCACCTCTGCTCTTCTCAACACCCTCACCAGTCACTACACCCACCAGGAGGAGCACCAGTCACCTCTGCTCTCCTCAACACCCTCACCAGTCACTACACCCACCAGGAGCACCAGTCACCTCTGCTCTCCTCAACACCCTCACCAGTCACTACACCCACCAGGAGGAGCACCAGTCACCTCTGCTCTCCTCAACACCCTCACCAGTCACTACACCCACCAGGAGGAGCACCAGTCACCTCTGCTCTCCTCAACACCCTCACCAGTCACTACACCCACCAGGAGGAGCACCAGTCACCTCTGCTCTCCTGAACACCCTCACCACTACTATCCAATATTTTGGACGAATTCTGCCTCATACAGCATAAATCAATTTGATGTTCGCCACATTTTCGACCCCTGTTGGTAATGAAATCCCCAAGTTGCTCTGTAGTTTCTTATATCTCCGTCAGTGTGCATAACTGCCGCTCTTTTTTTTTGTTGGAATAATCTTAATTTGTCTATTGTGCCACATTATGTGTCTGGGAACAAGTTTACAGCTGTTTACTTTACACGTGGAAGCTTATAACACAGTCACTTGTTTGCCACTAGTTCAGATACCTGACAGACCAAACAAATTAACAGTTGGTCGGTCAACGAGTATGTGTAGTTTTATGTGCTGGTGCTCCCTTCACCAGACCTGTCAACAATGACTGGCTCCGTCCTCCACGAAAACTGACCGGCCAGCTGACTTCTGGCTCGCCAGACAGCTTGACACCACTTGCCGGATGTATTTCAGGCCGCCAGAGCGCCTCAACACACACACACTGCCAGAACACAGGACTGTACCTCAGGAATGGGGTCAACAAGGGCCCCCTTCTTCACCCTACAACTACGACTCCTGAGACTCAACGCCTGGCGACTCCATCTCCCCTGATAGACCCGTTTACACTTACACAAGTGACCAGAGACGGTGTGTCTCTGCTGACTTCGTCACCCGGAAGGTCCTCCTCGACGGTCCTCCTCCTCCACCTGTCTATCTCAACCCAATATACTTTTTCCTGGCAGTACTTCGCGTCTGAAGTGGCTTTGTTAACCGACTTTTCTTATGTTGCGTTTAATTATAAAACATTGTAATACGGCAACACTGAAAACAAGAAAATTCTTACATACATTAAAATTGGTGGATTTGTGGCCCTCGAAGATGTTAATTAACTGACCTGAAATGACATGAAAACTAATTATTTATATTCTGACTTTTTTATGCATTAAAATAATCATATACCACACGAATAAACATATTTTAATCCACATATGTGAGCAACGCAGGTAAATGTGACCCTTGAGCATCGAGGTTGTACTTACCTTGGTGTGAAGAGTGAGGGAGCTGGAGTAGCTGGAGTAGTGAGGTGAGGCAACACAAGTGCCTGACGCAACACTGCTAGCAACACACACATGTATCAAGACATCGTAATATTTCAGCACAATACGAGAAACACTGCACAAAGAATTAGAAGCACCGACACGAATTTTATAACAGCAGTTAAAGCCTTATTTTTTCTATTGTTGTCTATAAAAGCACTCAACTACCCCGAGTCAACACTTCGCCGCGTACAGCCTCGTGCTCCGCCCTGGTGTTTCTCGCACGTAACTCCGTGAAAACTACACTACACTTTAAGGACACTGCCAGACAAGAACACAATATTTAAGGTATTTCCACTCTTTAAAACATTATAATTGTACTGTACACAATCAGGCATTAACACTACACCATCCAGGCCCAGTAAATCACTTTGACTAAACGATTGTTTCAGTTATCCATCAGAAGCGGTGAAAATTTTCAGATAAACTTTACGTATTTCCGCCACAGCACAGCACAGCACAACACAGCACAGCACAGCACAGCACAGCACAGCGCTCACTAACCATACACAATGTCTCAGCGCCCTGACAACACCTCAAACTGCGACAGTCCAAACAGCAGCTCACCACAAACAACCATTTATTAATTTTTTAACGCATCGTGTACTTAAAATCGGCGTTTTCTCAAATATAAGTTAATATTGATACAAATTAATAATATTAACACACGACTCACAACAGATGACGTTCGAACATTTCTTGAACAGCGCTTTGCTCACGTTTTCTGTTCGAACCAATCCTGTTAATGATTCAATCCATAATTTATAATAGAACCTAAACACCATAAGCTAACCTGCCCTAGACTTAACTATACAGTAAAGTCTATTATATAACAAGATAAATTTATCATTGAGAAAACACTGATTTTGAGTTCACGATGTGTTAACAACTAATCAAGGCGTCTTTGTGGTGAACGGCTGTTCGGAGCAACGGAATCTGAGGCGTTGTTAGGGTGTTGAGACATTGTGTTTGGTTAGTTTGTGCTGTGCTGTGCTGTGCTGTGCTGTGCTGTGCTGTGCTGTGACGGAAATACGTAAAGTTTATCTGAAAAAAATCCCTGCTTCTGATGGATAACTGAAACAATCGTTTAGTTAAAGTGATTTACTGGGCCTGGATGGTGTAGTGTTAATGCCTGATTGTGTACAGTACAATTATAATGTTTTAAAGAGTGGAAATACTTAGTAATATATCTGAAAAAATTCCCTGCTTCTGATGGATAACTGAAACAATCGTTTAGTCAAAGTGATTTACTGGGCCTGGATGATGTAGTGTTAATGCCTGATTGTGTACAGTACAATTATAATGTTTTAAAGAGTGGAAATACCTTAAATATTGTGTTCTTGTCTGGCAGTGTCCTTAAAGTGTACTGTAGTTTTCACGGAGTTACGTGCGAGAAACACCAGGGCGGAGCACGAGGCTGTACGCGGCGAAGTGTTGACTCGGGGTAGTTGAATACTTTTATAGGAAACACTTGAAAAAATACGGCTTTAACTGCTGTTGTAACATAAAATTCGTGTCGGTACTTCTATATCTTTGTGCAGTGTTTCTCGTCTTGTGCTGAAATATTACGTGGTGTTAATACATATGTGTGTTGCTAGCAGTGTTGCGTCAGGCACTTGTGTTGCCTCACCTCACTACTCCAGCTACTCCAGCTCCCTCACTCTTCACACCAAGGTAAGTACAACCTCGATGCTCAAGGGTCACATTTACCTGCGTTGCTCACATATGTGGATTAAAATATGTTTATTCGTGTGGTATATGATTATTTTAATGCATAAAAAAGTCAGAATATAAATAATTAGTTTTCACGTCATTTCAGGTCAGTTAATTAACATCTTCGAGGGCCACAAATCCACCAATTTTAATGTATGTAAGAATTTTCTTGTTTTCATTGTTGCCGTATTACGATGTTTTATAATTAAACGCAACATAAGAAAAGTCGGTTAACAAAGCCACTTCAGGCACGAAGTACTGTCAGGAAAAAGTATATTGGGTTGAGATAGACAGGTGGAGGAGGAGGACCGTCGAGGAGGACCTTCCGGGTGACGAAGTCAGCAGAGACACACCGTCTCTGGTCACTTGTGTAAGTGTAAACGGGTCTATCAGGGGAGAGGGAGTCGCCAGGAGTTGAGTCTGAGGAGTCGTAGTTGTAGGGTGAAGAAGGGGCCCCTTGTTGACCCCATTCCTGAGGTACAGTCCTGTGCTCTGGCTGTGTGTGTGTGTTGAGGCGTTCTGGCGGCCTGAAATACATCCGGCAAGTGGTGTCAAGCTGTCTGGCGAGCCAGAAGTCAGCTGGCCGGTCAGTTTTCGTGGAGGACGGAGCCAGTCATTGTTGACAGGTCTGGTGAAGGGAGCACCAGCACATAAAACTACACATACTCGTTGACCGACCAACTGTTAATTTGTTTGGTCTGTCAGGTATCTGAACTAGTGGCAACCAAGTGACTGTGTTATAAGCTTCCACGTGTAAAGTAAACAGCTGTAAACTTGTTCCCAGACACATAATGTGGCACAATGAACAAATTAAGATTATTCCAACAAAAAAGGGCTTCAGTTATATACACTGACGGAGATATAAGAAACTGCAAAGCAACTTGGGGATTTCATTACCAACAGGGGTCGACGAAAATGTGGCTAACATCAAATTGGTTTATGCTGTTTGAGGCAGAATTCGTCCAAAATATTGGACAGTAGTAGTGAGGTTGATGAGAGCAGAGGTGACTGTTGCTCCTGGTGGGTGTAGTGACTGGTAAGGGTGTTGAGTAGAGCAGAGGTGACTGGTGCTGCTGGAGGTGTAGTAACTAGTGAGGATGTCTGGGAGAAGTCGCCCGAATAATGGTGAAGGTTGACGTGAATATGACAGCAATAGAGTACCTGTTGATGAGGATAGAACCTGGTGACCACACCACACATCAGAAGATGTTGAAACGGACCGAAACGTCGTCGTTTCTCCATAAACTGAAGTCTGGTTTGGTCATTATATCTCCAGCCATGTTATTGTGGCTCATCGTCTGTACAGAGGAGGACCTCATTACTTTGTTCAGTCCTAAGACTTAACTACTGGAGATGGAGTCACAAAATGAGAGGATAGTAAATGTTTGTTATTGGAGCGTCTGAGAGCAAAGCGGAAACGTATGAGGGGCGAAGCGGTTTGAAATGGAAGGTCTTAGGTTAGAGTATTAGATTTAATGTCCCAGTGCAGAGAACCCTGGAATACCTGCATGAGAATAGACTGGTGAATCACAGTGCTTTGTAGATATTAGAAAGAACTTTTTTTAGTGTCAGAGTGGTTGACAAATGGAATGCATTAGGAAGTGATGTGGGGGAAGCTGACTCCACACACAGTTTCAAGTGTAGATATGATAGAACCCAGTAGGCTCAGGAACCTGTACACCTGTTGATTGACGGTTGAGAGGCGGGGACCAAAGAGCCAGAGCTCAATCCCTGCAAGCACAATTAGGTGAGCAATTAGGTGAGCACAGGCTTCCGTGTGAGAGGAATAGGAATGGGCTTCAGCAGCCATTCTCAATGGGGGATGATAGCTGAGATAAGGGGGTGATAGTTGAGCTGAGGTGGAGCGATGGGAATGAACAGTTCCCAACCATTTGGAACATAGGGGATTGAACGACGACCTGTATGAAGCGAGGTCGTAGCTGTACCGACCAGCCCTGGTAATTGAACATAACTCTGCAGGAACCTCAACTACTCTATGGGGAAAATAATATTATAGAGTTTATAGTTCAGATAAAAGGACGACCTCGGGTTGCTTGACGGATGAATTCAGTTCATCAGGTCGGAAACCACTGCAATATACAACTGGCAACGAAAAGGCGGAGCCCAGACGTTGAAGCTCGGCCTGCAAGCACATATAGGTGATCACACACAACACACATATTAAACAGAGGCACAAATACCCGCAATTAAAACAAAAATAATACAAATAAACGCCTGAAAACTCGCGTATTTGCATATATTCGAACACTCACACCAAAATATGCAATCTAAAATTTAAATCCTCCTCCTCTTCTACTTCTCTTCAACTCATCCACTTCCCCTTTCCCTTCCTCTGCTCCCTCTCCCTTACCTCTCTCCCCCTTCCACTTCCCCCCTCCCCTCACCTCCTTCTCCCCTACAAAATAAAAAATAAAATAAAATAATAATAATTTTACACGCATATTTTTTTCTGAAAAAATACCCAAAAAATTAAATATTAAAAAAATCTCCAGTGTTATTCTCACGTTACACAGCACCGTTCTTATATATTATTTGTTCACTATATCCAGGAAGAAAATTAAATTAGGAGATAGGGAGTAGGAAAGGGCAGAAATAGGGTGCGAATAGGGAGAGATGTGATATAGAACAGCGACAAATGGCAAGAGAGACAGAAGGGGAAACTAAATCAAATCAAATCAAAGACTTTATTCATAAATCGTAGTACATTTATGTACGAAAGTTTACATGGACATGTTGTTGTTTTAGGTTTAGCTACTCAGAACGAAGTGTCCATGTAGCACGGGCTATGGTGAGCCCGTAAAAAATGGACAGTGGGATGTATATTATTTACATAACCCCGGTAGCGTAGTGGTAAAGCATTCGCTGGGGGTTACACGAGCGCTTTGGTCTGGGTTCGTATCTTGCCTGGGGGAGGATTGACCGGGCGCCAATCCTTAACTATAGCCTCTGTTCACCCAGCAGTGAATGGGTACCTGGTTGTTAAACGATTTGGCGGGTCGTATTCCGGGGAATATTACGATTAAGGACTTGTTCGAATATATATATATATATATATATATATATATATATATATATATATATATATATATATATACATTGTTATTATCAGAGTCAGAATCTTAATCTGTAACAACTAATATCTTAATCTGCAAAAATTTATATTTTAATCTGTAACAATTTATATTTAAATCTGTAAGAATTTACTACAACACTGGCTGGACTAAACAAGTGTATTGCAATTTAAATCAAACTTAAATTTCAACTTAAAGTAAGTGACATTTGCTATCAAATTGAAAGCTGATATATTGTGCAGACAAAGAGAGGTTTAACTTTAGAACGGTTAGACATATTGACGCAATTTATATCATAAAATTAAGATACTGTGACAATTAGAAGTAGAACAAATATGAACAAATCATAACATGATATTGTAGATATTTGCACCTCATCAGTATTTTACGTCAACAGCTTCTGGGATCATCCTGGCTCACAATCGCTCAAAACACACAGCTCATCAATCATCGATTTGACTTCAGACTCAAAATGCCTTCCAGTAAACTATCTGTGATTTATACCAGAGATTTACAACCATCATTTATAACATTTGACAATCTCACACGACGAGAGAGCAGTAAAATAATTCAATTGAGATTATATATATATATATATATATATATATATATATATATATATATATATATATATATATATATATATATATATATATATATATATATATATCTGTGGATGTAAGCTGAATATCAAGGCACTGCAGTTGCATTTTATCCCTCTCTCTCTCTCTCTCTCTCTCTCTCTCTCTCTCTCTCTCTCTCTCTCTCTCTCTCTCTCTCTCTCTCTCTCCCTTTGCTTTTTGAAACCTCACTCCCATTCCTGCCCCTTTCCCTAAATCCTCCACCATTCCCTTCGTCCCTTACAACCTCTCCTGAAATAGTCCAAAGGTTTGAGGCATTTCTGGAACGCCTAATAGGGCCAGTGGTGTTGGAGGTTGGGGGGGGGGTTATAAGGGGTGTCAGATGCGATATAATACAGAACGAAAGAGGGGAATAAGAGAGAGAGAAGAGAGGGAGAAATAAAAGGGGAAAAAGTGTCATATAAAGATAAGAGGAAGTAGAGAGTGTGGGTAATGTGTGAATGAGAAGGAAAGGGGAAATGGGAGAGTGTGGGAGAGATAGAGAGAGAGAGAGAGAGAGAGAGAGAGAGAGAGAGAGAGAGAGAGAGAGAGAGAGAGAGAGAGAGAGAGAGACGTGGGAAGATTACCAGGTAAAGAAGCTGTGAAGAGGAGAGAATGTAAGGGGGAATGAGACATAGAACGAGGGAGAAGAGAAGATGAAAGCAAACACAGAAAAGTGGCAAACAGATAAATTAAAGAAGAAATGCAAAGAAACACAGCTGAAACAAAGGGGCGATGGGATTCTAGAAGTGGATAAGCAACAAAGAAGAAACGAATTAAGAGATAAAGAGGCAGGGAAGAAGGGAGGGGGGGGGGAGGTGATAAGGAGAATGGAATTAAAATAAACAATGGAACAGAAAAGATTGTGGAGTTTATAGATTAATTGAAGAGAGTTTTAAGATGAAACACAAGTTCCTTCCCTCCTTCCTTCCTTATCCTGACCCCTTCCAAGTGCTATATAATCGTAATGGCTTGGCGCTTTCCCCCTGATATTTCCCCTCCTTCCTTGCTGCGAATATTTAAGTGATCATTATCAAATAAAATTCTTCGGGAAAAGTCGTGTTCATTGTAATCTGATTAGTGTTTTGGTCATTATAAACTGATTAGTGTTATGATCATTATAAACACTTATCATTATAAATGTTTTTTTATAATACCTAACTACTTGGTCTGGTCGGCAGAGCGACCATCATCATTCTTGCAGGATCGGCATTCGATCCCCAATGGTTGAAGTGGTTAGGCTAAGCCCCTTTCTCTCTGTGCTAGTATTCCTGCTCCTTGTCCTCGTATCTCAGCTCCTTGTCCTCATATCCCAGCTCCTTATCCTCACATCTCAGCTCCTAGTCCTTATAGCCCTGCTCCTTGTCCTCATAACCTTTCCAAGAGTTATATTTCCAAACTGGTTCAACTCTATCATAATTATTTCACTTTACCTCAGTCCATAGTTTCAGAAAAAAAGATAAGATGAAAGAAAAAGTGGATCGGATTTGGCAGTCAATGCTAAGATGATCAGCTACAAGAAAGAAGTCCATGAGCTGAAGCTCGATCTTGTAAACTCTATCAAATAAGAACTACGAGGTAAAATAACACACACACACACACACACACACACACACACACACACACACACACACACACACACACACACACACACGTTAGAAAGAACTTTTTCAGTGTCTCTCGTTCAGTGTCTTCAGTGTCAGAGTAGTTAACAGGTGGAATGCATTAGGCAGTGATGTGGTGGAGGCTGACTCCATACACAGTTTCAAATGTAGATATGATAGAGCCCAGTAGACTCAGGAATCTGTACACCAGTTGATTGACAGATGAGAGGCGGGACCAAAGAGCCAGAGCTCAACCCTCGCAAACACAACCAGGTGAATACAACTAGGCGAGTACACACACACACACACACACACACACACACACACACACACACACACACACACACACACACAGGAGTCATTGCTGTAAACAACCGATAGCTGGAAAGGCGGGATCCAAGAGTCAATGCTCGATCCTGCAAGCACATATAGGTGAGTACATATAGGTGAGTACACACACACACAGAATCACACATGAGAGATCAAATTCTTGGTTCACTCCGGCAAGATCCCCCGGGCGACAGAGGATGCTTCATCTCATCTCTATGGTAACCGGATGTTCAAACGCTCAGCAATATCAAGAGAGAGATATCCAAGGGAAAAGGTGTAGAGCAAGGAAGTTATTTTCTGAGGAGAAGGTGAAGATAAGGGGAGAGGTTAAAGGGTGAGGCAAGGTAGAAGGGGAAGAAGGGGTAAGAAACTAAACATAGATACAAAATAAGATAGATACTTATCAGATTGGATATCTGATGGTATCGAAGGGAACCTTAAAAGGATATACTATTTAAGTGTTAGGAGCCATAAGAACGTGTGTTTTTCAGGTCAATATTTTCAACATTCAAAATTCACGATAGTCACCATTTGAGATAACACAGAATTTATAAACTCCTATCCTATCACAGTCCCCTACCATTCATTAGTCACCCTGCACAGTTGAGTGAGGCTAGCACTAGGCATCTGGTTTCTAATCTAAAATAGATTAACAAATAATCTTTTATAAATAATTTTGATATCTGAGACACGAGCTTATTGCCAGTTGAACTGAACATTGAAAAAAATATATATATTGAGTATCTAAATTTCATCATTCTTCATTATATTATTCACAAATGGTGTGACATAGTATGTGATATACATGAAAAGTGTTGTGACATGAATGAGTGTAATTAGTGGATGGGTTTGTGTAGAAGTTGCATACATATTCATGTTGAATTATACATAACTCATTTCCCAAACATTCATCTCAGCGAGACGCATGAAGCCAGGTAAGATTAATGAGAATGGTCAGTTGGGGCCGGAATATGAGGCGTCGTTTTCCGAAAATGAGCGAAATTATTCATTTCAATACATTAAAGTTACGAAATAAATGCGTTTGGATATTAAGATTCATAATAAAATATTAAAAAAATGATAATTCTAATGTATTATTATAATGCAAGAGCATATATGCATATATAATGGTAGGAAGTGCTTGGATAATAATGATGAATTCAAACAGTATACATTATACACCAACATCCATATATATATATATATATATATATATATATATATATATATATATATATATATATATATATATATATATATATATATATATATATATATATATATATATATATATGGGGGTACCACCACTGGTGTAATTATAGGGACCCACAGCCTCAGAGAAGGGAACACAGAGCACTCAGGGAAAAACTTGACATTTAACTCTGAATACGAAAGAGTGTTCACTTCTCCTACCACCCCCTTTTTTTTTTTTTATTACGATGTACACTTTATTATGCAAGGTTATACAGTTACATATCTGATTTTATACAAAAAATGAACATTAAGAGGACACAAGAAAAAGTTCGCTTCCTAGAGGCTGTAGATTTCCTCGAACTCCTCCGACGCCGGGCAGGAACCGAGGATGCAGCGGGCATTTCCCCTCTGGATCGCGACACTGAGGCGCTGAAAGAGAAAACTTGCTGCTCTAGGGTCTCTTGTGGTGTCAATGAGCTTGGAACCAAGATCCTTAAGAAACCTTCTTGCACTCTCACCCCATGGGCCTAGGGTCTCAGACCCTATTGGAACGAAATTGTACCTTTGATCTAATTGCCTGTACTTGACTGACTTTTGTTTTTCTCTGTGTGTCGCTGCGGCTCCTGCCGTGCCGGCAGAGAGGGTGATGTATGTCGTTGCCAGGGTGGATACGCAAGTATAGTCCCATGCTAACTGCCTGCCACCCTTCCACGGACGCAGTGTGATTCCGTCTGGTCGGCCGGCAAAGCTAACAGAGTCACGGTTCAGTAGGTTGCGGGGCTCTCTCTCCGCTGGACACTGAGCAGAGGCAAGGCTTCTTTTAATGATGTCGTTGACTTCGTCGTGTCTAGTGTGCCAACCACCCGATTTTCCACAGTGCAGGCCACGCAATCCATATTCGTCAGCATCTGCCTCGCCGCAAATACACCTGTGAACAGTGTGGATAGGGGCAGCAAGGCGGAGAGCGACTGCAATACGACTGCAATATATATATATATATATATATATATATATATATGTCGTACCTAGTAGCCAGAACTCACTTTTTGGCCTACTATTCAAGGCCCGATTTGCCTAATAAGCCAAGTTTTCCTGAATTAATATATTTTTTCTAATTTTTTTCTTATGAAATGATAAAGCTACCCATTTCATTATGTATGAGGTAAATTTTTTTTTATTGGAGTTAAAATTAACGTAGATATATGACCGAACCTAACCAACCCTACCTAACCTAACCTAACCTATCTTTATAGGTTAGGTTAGGTTAGGTAGCGGAAAAAGTTAGGTTAGGTTAGGTTAGGTAGGTTAGGTTGCCGAAAAACAATTAATTCATGAAAACTTGGCTTATTAGGCAAATCGGGCCTTGAATAGTAGGGCAAAAAGTGAGTTCTGGCTACTAGGTACGACATATATATATATATATATATATATATATATATATATATATATATATATATATATATATATATATATATATATATATATATATATATATATATATTGTAAATTGTTTAATAAATGTCAAGAAAGCCGCCAAAGATTGAGGAAAGATGTCCAAGTTTCGTAAGTAGTTGGGCAAATGTTTTTTGAATCCTGGTCCAGGGAAGAACCCTCGTAGGTAGGGCGGGCCAATAGGCCAAAGAAACGTCCCCTCTGCCTTCCCCCTTCCTTTCCCAAAGGGAAAGGAGAAGGAGCAAACTGCCTCTCCTACCCTTGTGACCCATCTACCCTTGTTTCCCTTAAAGCGACTGGTTCAATGGCTCTCATCTCTCTCAATCTGATTAAGAAAGTTATTGATGGATTTCGTGGTCCCGTTTTGGAAGCGGTTGATGGCACTCATTGGATTTAAAGATCGTGTCTACCCAGGTCCAGGACTCGTTGAAACTGCGCAAGTATTATAGTTATGATTTAGAGGAGGAACATATATATATGTTCCTCCATATATATAACAAGTTAGAGGAACACCAGTCCCCTGTTCGTGTTCATATCTCCGTGGATATGAACACCAACATAGGACTCTGTTGGCATGAATGAGGGAGATATTACAGCAGAACTCACTGATCAACATGTCATCAGAGATTAATTTAAGTCTAATGGTGAATAGTGGACGATCTCTCTGATTAAGCTGTCTTCCGGTACACCTTAACCCCTTAAACTGTAAGCTATGTAAACTGTATTAAACTGTATTATTATACGCTATATTAAACTGTAAGCTTAGACTGTAAGCTATGAATGCTTCGGGTTTCGCTTCACATGTCAGAAGTATGGTGATGGGGTCAATTGCTTGTATGGTTTAAAACTTACGCTGTACTAACAACCCTAATAAAAAAAAAAAACGCAGTCTTAAGAAGCCTCTTCGAAAATCTTAAAATAATGCATTCACCATTTTAAAGTGGAAGTGTCACGGTCTTAACATGACACAACTAGAGTTGCTTAGAGGGAGTCATTGACCGTCCCATGTTTATCTACAAGAAACATTCTTAACCAAACAAGATTTTTGCTGTAATGATCTTACACTTTTAGGATTCAAGGCTAGTTGAAAAAATAGGGCATAAAGTGTTCACGTTGGCTGATCTCACCCAGCTTTAACAGTCAAGAAAAGTGGTTCTTCTGTCAAGCTTATCAGAAGGATCCACTTTTCACGACTCAATGAAAGACTCTTTCACAGTTTCCGGATATTCGGGTACACAGTAAGCTTGGAGACATGCTAATGGTCTCATTATACAGCCTAGAATCTTGGATATTCAGTCAGCTTTGAACGTGATGCACAAACACGTGATGAACTTGATGCACAAACCTTGTGTTACCATAAGTTTGAAGAAGCCAAGTCTCTGAACAAATCCACAAGAGCCGTGACGAAAATTCGAACCTGCGTTCGAGGAGTCTCTCTCTCTCTCTCTCTGGATCCTTAAGGCTTATGTAGGCAGTTCACGCTAAAAGTACAGTTTACTTCTAGGGTGAACTGTATGGTGCATAGTCGTATGCATACGTTTATATATGTATACATACGTCAATAGGGTGCATAGTCGTTCATAATATATGTAAAATCTGACTTGTTCAGCGCATACCTGACTTCTTATCCCTTTGTTGAATGCTAAAACAGTGAAATTAGTATGTCTTTCCCCCAACCCGAATTGTGCTAAGATCCCAATTGTTCTTAGAAGCGATTGAAGTTCATGAAAGCAATTTTGGAAAATGACTTCCACTGCCATCCTGAACTAACTACATTTGCAGTGACTCACTCTTAATTGCCTTGTTATCACTAGATTCGCGATAGTTTTATCAGGGGGGCATTTTTATATATATATGTCATTACATTATAGAGGACAATGGATGTAGTTATACCAAATAATATTAACATATATAATACGTTTATAGATTTAATGATTAGACAAGACATTGATACTAAGCCTTTATATATTGATTCATAAGCTGTTTATTCAAGCGACAATGGAAGATGATTACAGATCAGTGACATAGACAATCAGCTGGGGATTGTAGAAGAAATTTTGTTGGAGAGTTAAATGTGGTTTCTTTACAAGTTTATAAACTGTCCACTGAGTAGTTATTGGAATACTTGAATGGGGTAAGAGGGAAGATTGATGGAGAATGTGACTCCTGATTCTTTTTCATAGGAGTAGAAGCTTTTGAGCTCTGTATGGGTGATGGGGTGTTAGGAGCACTGAATGGGTGATGGAGCTTATTAAACCACGAATGGGTGACGAAGCTTTTAGAGCCAGGAATGGGCGATAGAGCTCCTTAAGTCACATATGTGTCATAGAGCTCAAGCCACATATGTGTGATAGGGCTTCTCAAGCCAATAAAATAATACATAATGAAAAATCAAAACTTTGCCTACTGATTTTGAAGATGTTTCCACATCGAGAGTGATTGTGTGATTTTGGGAGTGATTAGATCACGTTAGAAAACAGTATTTGCTAAGGAACAGGTGTTGCATTACCTGAAATGAGAACACATGCGAGACCTTGAATGTTCAAAGTTTAGTAATTGTTGTTATATTTGCAGAATAATTCACGTCGGAATCGATAAAGCTCTTCAATGTTATGAGAACACTTAAGGCAATTATTATTTAGATCAGTGATAGCGAAAGACAAGCAGCATGGATTGGAAAATAAAGTTAGAGATAACTGACAATAATAACTTTACTAACGTCTGTTCACGTGCAATAAAGCAATAGTCCGACCTATTCCTATTTCATTGAAGAACTTGGATATTGATGTTCTGTTGAAGAACTTGGGTATGGATGTTCATATGCAGGCGATGAGTCACAATAACGTGGCTGAAGTATGTTGACCAGACCACACACTAGAAATTGAAGGGACGACGACGTTTCGGTCCGTCCTGGACCATTCTCAATCGACTTGAGAATGGTCCAGGACGGACCGAAACGTCGTCGTCCCTTCAATTTCTAGTGTGTGGTCTGGTCAACATGGATGTTCATAGTAAAAACTTTTGTAGTAATTGTTGAAGAACTTTGGTATTGTTTTTGCTAAAAAGAATTTGCCAATTTATATTCTAAATTCCCTCGGAGAGACTGCAGAATCCGTGGTAGGTCAAGTAGATTTCCCGGTTGCAATTCTTGTGACCATGTCGTAGCTCAGCCGATTAAGGCAGCGTCTGGGATCCTCTCGGACGTAGATTCGAACCCTCGTCACGGCCCTTGTGAATTTGTTCATTTGATGCATCACGCTATCGTGATATCAGCGTGTAACACAAACACAACCAATCACTCATCATACTATAAAAAGCTTGGAGAATAATGAGTTAGATTATTAAATTTTATTAATAATATCAGTCATACCAGTAATTTTATTTCTGGATCATTATATTGAGTTGTTTTACTGACCATATTTTCCCCAAAGTTGCAATTCCCGCTGACGGAGAACTTTCTGCATCTGCATTGCAAATTTACGATATTAGTAGTGAACCGAAAAGCTATCATGATCACTGCAACAATTTCTCGTAGAATAGAGCAGGAAATGTTGTATTTTGTTATAATTGTATACCAAATGATGATTCCCGACAAAGCATGAAGAGGGAGAAGAGTTAAACTCATCTAATGATTGTTTTAAGGGTTTCATCAGGTGAGTTATTTCCTCCTCCCCTCTCTTGGAAATTCTGGGTAAGTTCTGGGTAAATAACGTTGATGTGGTTGAGTAATTATCAAGAGTAAGCACTAAGATGGTACAACTATGTAGCACCTAGAAGGGATATGGGGACAAGTAGCTGGGATATGGGGACAAGGAGCTGGGGTATGGGGACAAGGAGCTGGGATATGGGGACAAGGAGCTGGGGTATGGGGACAAGGAGCTGGGGTATGGGGACAAAAGGAGCTGGGGTATGGGGACAAGGAGCTGGGATATGAGGACAAGGAGCTGGGATATGGGGACAAGGAGCTGGGGTATGGGGACAAAAGGAGCTGGGGTATGGGGACCAAAGGAGCTGGGGTATGGGGACAAAAGGAGCTGGGGTATGGGGACAAGGAGCTGGGATATGGGGACAAGGAGCTGGGGTATGGGGACAAGGAGCTGGGGTATGGGGACAAGGAGCTGGGGTATGGGGACAAAAGGAGCTGGGGTATGGGGACCAAAGGAGCTGGGGTATGGGGACAAAAGGAGCTGGGGTATGGGGACAAGGAGCTGGGATATGGGGACAAGGAGCTGGGGTATGGGGACAAGGAGCTGGGGTATGGGGACAAAAGGAGCTGGGGTATGGGGACAAAAGGAGCGGGGTATGGGGACAAGGAGCTGGGGTATGGGGACAAGGAGCTGGGATAGGGGGACAAGGAGCTGGGATATGGGGACAAGGAGCTGGGATATGGGGACAAGGAGCTGGGGTATGGGGACAAAAGGAGCTGGGGTATGGGGACAAGGAGCTGGGATATGGGGACAAGGAGCTGGGATATGGGGACAAAAAACTAAGTTATGGGGACAAGGAGCTGGGGTATGGGGACAAGGAGCTGGGATATGGGGACAAAAAGCTAAGTTATGGGGACAAGGAGCTGGGGTATGGGGACAAGGAGCTGGGATATGGGGACAAAAAGCTAAGTTATGGGGACAAGGAGCTGGGATATGGGGACAAGGAGCTGGGATATGGGGAGAAGGAGCTGGGATATGCAGAAAAATAACGATGTCTAACCACTTAAGACCATCGGGGATCGAACACCAACCCCTGCAATAAGCGAGTCTATCACTGTACCGAGAAGTGCAAGTGATTAGATAATGGATCAATATCGATGACGTTGGTCCAACGTTTTTAAAACGTTACTTAAAGTATGTTTTGTCCGCTAGGGCGGGAAAGTTGTGTAGATGCGTGACTTGTAAAGACGCACCAAGGAGGAAACAATAAAGTTGCAACTATTTAAGGCACTTTACACAAGTGTTCACTGCAATATGAGTATTATCGTTCATTATAAATTATATTCACTTAAAATCGTTTTTATCCAGTTTCATTCGTTAGTGAGTAATCGAGGTATTTATTATTTATTTACGAGGTATTAGCCTGTAGTTTATTTGTTTTATAAGTTGTACACATCTGTTCAACGGACGAAGGTCAGTTAAACATTCTGGAGTTGGATTGGTAGTGATGTAGCTGCTAATAGAAAATCCCCAGCATTGGAAGCTCACCATTAGTGTGATACACGCACTCTCACATTGGTGTAGGATTGAGGCACATTATAGCTGCCCTAAGATGGGGCAAGTCAGAGTACTGGGAGAGAAAGTTACTGTGGGAGTGCTGGGAGAGAAAGTTACTATGGGACTGGGAGAGAAATTCATTTGTGGGATAAAGTTGGCATTACGTAACTCTTCCAAATTGTATAAGTTATCTGGTAGGATTTCCCTTTCCATGTCCTCAAATGGTAAGGAGGAGTCGAAGGCTGATGCAGCGCTCTGACCCGCTGTCAGATTGCAGCCATTAGGTCCCAAACTGTCATTAGGGACCTAATGGGACCTAACTGTCATTAGGGAGCAGCTGGCCCCTAATTCGGATGGGAAAAGGTGCCTTGTTTTCATTATGGATAACCGAAAGGTTAAAAATTTTCTTTATATGACTTTTAGGAGGTATTTACATTTACAAGTCTGCACTTACATAGCCTTTGGCTACGTATTTACATAGCTTTTGGCTCTGTATTTACACATAGCCTGGCACTGTTGTGAGAAGGTAAACCACCATAGAAATAAGGTAAAATAGGGAGAAACAAGATTCTGGTGAAACAGTAAAAGGCATATAGCTATTCTTCAATTGCCATTGAAGAATTCAATGGCCAAATGAAGCCATTCTTCAGTGGCTTCAATCCTCTCATTCACGTTCCTCAGGTCCGTGATCCTACTCTCTTGACGGGAGACATCTCCCGTCACGCAGGGTGCAGTCGCACCTCCACAGATCTCCAGTATCATCTATTGATACTGGAAATGGCTGAAAAGGGCCACCACTTGTGGGCTATTCATGCCCATGCCACCTTTTGGGTGGCTTAATCTTCTCTCTCTCTCTCTCTCTCTCTCTCTACTATCTTAAGTGCCTTACCAATGTACAATATTAGATGCCTGACTCAGTTGGAAGCTAGATGTTGCTGAATCATTTTTATATTTGTTATAAACCGTTTCCAATTTCTCCAATATATACATTTTTTAACAACTTTTACAAGGTATTTCACAGTTATAAATTGGTAAGTTCTTTACTAACAAATAGTCAACTGTACTCGAATTCTGAAATTCAGCATTAATATTAAAAAGTTTTAAGGTGTGAGAGAACGATAAAATGTTCTCTGTAAATAAAAATCTCAGTATTTTTTAATGAAAACTTTTTTCAGTCAAATGAAATTTGAGTGAAAATTTTAAGTTTATTAATTATTAATAAATTTGAAACCAGTTATTATTTAGAGTTTCATTAATTTGTTTTGTTTTAAATATTATATATATGCTTGGGTGCGTTTTTTGTCCTTGTATTAAACCGTCTGTTTATCTTAGTCTTCTCTGGAATATTTGTCCAAACTTATCTTCTCTTTGTCTGCCTGTTCTCTCTCCCCCTCTCTCTCCCCTCTCTCTCTCCCCTCTCTCTCTCCCCTCTCTCTCTCCCCTCTCTCTCTCCCCTCTCTCTCTCCCCTCTCTCTCTCCCCTCTCTCTCTCCCCTCTCTCTCTCCCCTCTCTCTCTCCCCTCTCTCTCTCCCCTCTCTCTCTCCCCTCTCTCTCTCAGTGCTTGCTTTGCTAAGGACACTTTTCTTCTGGGTCGTGCTGGGACTTTCGTCTCCTGGGTGCTGGGACTTTCGTTCCTTGTGGTGGTGCTAGGATTCTCACCCTTGTGATGATGCTGGGATTCTCACCCTTGTGATGATGCTGGGATTCTCACCCTTGTGATGATGCTGGGATTCTCACCCTTGTGATGATGCTGGGATTCTCACCCTTGTGATGGTGCTGGGATTCTCACCCTTGTGGTGGTGCTAGGATTCTCACCCTTGTGATGATGCTGGGATTCTCACCCTTGTGGTGGTGCTAGGATTCTCACCCTTGTGGTGGTGCTAGGATTCTCACCCTTGTGGTGGTGCTAGGATTCTCACCCTTGTGGTGGTGCTAGGATTCTCACCCTTGTGGTGGTGCTAGGATTCTCACCCTTGTGGTGGTGCTAGGATTCTTACCCTTGTGGTGGTGCTGGGATTCTCACCCTTGTGATGATGCTGGGATTCTCACCCTTGTGATGATGCTGGGATTCTCACCCTTGTGATGATGCTGGGATTCTCACCCTTGTGATGATGCTGGGATTCTCACCCTTGTGATGATGCTAGGATTCTCACCCTTGTGGTGGTGCTAGGATTCTCACCCTTGTGATGATGCTAGGATTCTCACCCTTGTGGTGGTGCTGGGATTCTCATTGCTCCTACTCCCTCTCGCTCTCATCTTTCTCCCTTCTCTCTTTATGCAGTAAATTATCGCAGTTTTGAGATTCTCTTTTAAGCCTCTATCATCCCTCCAAACTTTTGGTGTTATCGTGCTCTTGCTCTCTTCTTTTTTCTCTTTTTCCTTTTTTTTTTCCTCCTATTCCCTCTTCTCACCGTTTTTTTTTTGTCAACATTTTCCCACTTCTTTTCTTATGTATCTTATGTTTCTTGAGGAGCCGGTCGGCCGAGCGGACAGCACGCTGGACTTGTGATCCTGTGGTCCTGGGGTCGATCCCAGGCGCCGGCGAGAAACAATGAGCAGAGTTTCTTTCACCCTATGCTCCTGTTACCTAGCAGTAAAATAGGTACCTGGGTGTTAGCCAGCTGTCACGGGCTGCTTCCTGGGGGTGGAGGCCTGGTCGAGGACCGGGCCGCGGGGATACTAAAAAGCCCCGAAATCATCTCAAGATAATCTCAAGAATCCCATTTTATTGTTACGCGTTTTCCTGCTTCCATCTACTGTTTCTTCTCTTTCTCTTGTTCGTCTTTTTTTAAGCCTTTTTTTTCTTAGAAATATCTTCAGTATTCACATTTTGCTCTCTCATATTCCTCGGATTTTCTCTTCTATTATCTATTCTTCTCTCGATCCTCTTCAATCTCTGTCCTAATCTCCTTTTCGTTATCTCACTATTTTTCTTACATTCTTTCAACTCCTTTCTACCCCTCCTTTCTTTTGCTCTATTCCTCTATTCCTTCCTTCATCTTTCTCACATATTTCATCGTACACCCCCTTTGCATCTATGTCCTCTATTGCACATATACCTATTTTTCTCATCTTTGTGTAATGTATTCCCGCCTCGTCTTGTGTATTTTCCTATTTTTGCGTATTGTATTGCCTATTTTTTATGTTGCTCCTTCAACTACATCTAAGGTTTAATAGTCAGCTTCGAGAAGCATTTTCTGTCTTGGTGAGAGTGTAGATGGTCGTGTGGAGGTGATGGTGAGATAGGTGATGGTGACAGTGTTAGATACACGTGTGGTTACTCTGTGACCACAGAGATGGTGATGATTGTGAGCGTGTACAGCTGTTCATTTCACAAAATGTTCCTTGATGCCTACGTTGGATTTTCGGGTTTATGGGATTATCAGGATTAAATTAATCCTTGCTAATGAGCTTGAAAGAAGCAGGCAACATACTTAATCACATCTACAGAAATAATTAAAACTAAATATATATATAACAATGTACATAAATCTACAATCATTCCATAGACTAATGGCTAAGAAGCCGAACCCAAGAGCTGAAACTCGCTTCCTGGAACTTTATGTGAGTGAATATATGTATATCAATGTACAGATGGACACAGAGAGGGAGGGAGTTATCAAGGGGAAGCGCCAAGTCATTACGACTATATAGCACTGGGAAGGGGTCAGGATAAGGATGTGGGATGGGACGGAGGGAAGGAATGGTAGATGGACTCAGAAAGAAAAATGAAAAAAGGGAAAAAAACTCAGAGGCTTCTGCAATCAAGGGAGTCGAACCAAGTCCTCCCAACATCGCTATGTCCTGCTTTAACTCAATCACTCTTCTCAAAAGTGGATATTTAAGCTTATCAAGGCCCACGAAAATTGTATTGGCCAGGCCAAAGTTGACCAATGAAGTTGATATTGTCTATTGGATTGGATTGGGTTGTAATTTGCTCGTCCCGAGAGACCCACACAATGGATTTTTTTTATGGGTGGAGGGAATAGAGTACCAGAGCGTGTTTGGGTGAGGGAGGTGGGGCAGGTGGGTGAGTGAGTGAGTGAGTGAGCAGGTACTCATCTCCCTCTCTGTTGCTATACCGTTATCACATCCTAACATTACTCACCGAGGGAGCCGGTCGGCCGAGCGGACAGCACGCGGGACTTGTGATCCAGTGGTCCTGGGTTCGATCCCAGGCGACGGCGAGGAACAATGGGCAGAGTTTCTTTCACCCGATGCTCCTGTTACCTAGCAGTAAATAGGTACCTGGGTGTTAGCCAGCTGTCACGGGCTGCTTCCTGGGGGCGGAGGCCTGGTCGAGGACCGGGCCGCTGGGACACTAAAAAGCCCCGAAATCATCTCAAGATAACCTCAAGATAACCATCATTCATACACACTCACCACAACGAGTATGGTGGATTATCTTTGAGGGGAAAAATGGATATTTTATTTATGTTAGGATGTATAAATTGGTGTAATGTGGATAATATTAGGATGTATTTATTTTAATCTAGTTGGTATGGAACTGGATACGCTGAGGTTCATGGTGCCCTGGATTTCTGGGTTCGAATCCTTCAAGGTTGAGGTTGTTGTTGTTGTTGATAAAGATTAGCTACCTGGAATGTAAAATTCCAAGTAGCACGGGCTATGGTGAGCCCGTAGGCCTTAAGGTTGAGGAATTATCGGTTGTATAATGGCTTTCGTAAGACAAATTCTAACAGCTCAAGCCTTACCCTACTAGTTTTCCCTTGACTACGATCTGCTAGTCGATTTACAACCAGGTCCCTAATTACTGATGAGTAAAGAGGGACGAAGAGTTAAAGTCTTGATGCCCAGTTAAGGCTTTCAAAGTGTTGGGGGGGGGGGGGGGAATGAGCATGCTACCCCTGTGCCACAGAGACTTTGCACTCACGTACTTAACTGGGATGAAGTCTTAAACAAAAGCATTCACCAGCAAACAAAGGGATTAAAGCCTTTCCGAGGGATTCAGAGCTTAGTTTATGCATAGGGAAGCTTTTCCCAGAGTGTATTATATCTGTCTGAGGCGCTCTGCTCCTTTGTGTTCCCCGTTCCTTTTAATTATTTGGGCAGGCAAGATGTAGCGAATATAGTTGGTTGAGAAGATGAAAGAAAATAGGAGGAAGGGAAGGAGAATAACAGAGATTAGAATATACAAAAATTAATAATTTTTGTCTTGAATAGGCAGCCAATGAATAAATGAGTGGATAGAGAGAATGAGAGGGAAGGGGGTATAATGAGAGGCTGGAGAAAAGGAGGAGAATGATCGATAGAGAGAATGAGAGGGAAGGGGGCATAATGAGAGGCTGGAAAAAAGGAGGAGAATGAGTGGATAGAGAGAATGAGAGGGAAGGGGGCATAATGAGAGGCTGGAGAAAAGGAGGAGAATGATCGACAGAGAGAATGAGAGGGAAGGGGGCATAATGAAAGGCTGGAAAAAAGGAGGAGAATGATCGATAGAGAGAATGAGAGGGAAGGGGGCATAATGAGAGGCTGGAGAAAAGGAGGAGAATGAGTGGATAGAGAGAATGAGAGGGAAGGGGGTATAATAAGAGGCTGGAGAAAAGGAGAATGATCGATAGAGAGAATGAGAGGGAAGGGGGTATAATAAGAGGCTGGAGAAAAGGAGGAGAATGATCGATAGAGAGAATGAGAGGGAAGAGAGAAAAAGTACGAAACATTGGAGGGAAAAAATTAAGAAGTAGAATACCTGGAAGGAATAACAAATCAAAAGATAAAAGAAAAGTTCAAATAAAAAATAAAAGTGAAAACAGAGAATATGATAAATTACGGAATAACAAAAATAAGAAGGAAGCTAGTCTTAAAAAAGGCCTCTGACACTAAAAGGCCTTTGGTACTAAAAAAGGCCTTTTGTACTAAAAAAGGCCTTTGGTACTAAAAAGGCATTTGGCACTAAAAAGGCCTTTCACACTAAAAAAGCCTTTGAAACAAAAAAAGACCTTTGGCACTAAAAAGGCCTTTGAAACTAAAAAAGGCCTCTGGCACTAAAAAGACCTTTGGGACTAAAAAAAAGGCCTCTGACATTATAATGTCATTGGCACTAAAAAGGCCTTTGACACAAAAAAGGCCTCTGGCACTAAAAAGGCCTTTGTAACTAAAAAACGGCCTCTGACACTAAAATGTCTTTGGCACTAAAAAGGCCTTTGGCACTAAAAAGGCCTTTGACACTAAAAAAAGGCTTTTGACACTAAAAAAACGGCCTTTGACACTAAAAAGGCCTTTGAGACTAAAAAAGGCCTCTGGCACTAAAAAAGGCTTCTGGCACTGCAATACATGACAGCTGACAGGTTCTTGCTCAGCAACAATGATTGCACTCTGCCACTGGAGTTATGAAAGCGGCGTGACACTCAAGCGATCATTGCAACCTTCTGCAATGGTAAAAATGGCTTTCTGGAACGTAAAATTATTAATTATGATTGCCATTATAATATGTAATGGCTCCTTGACGTTCAAGCAATCAGACCTTTTTTGAAACTAAAAAAATATATATGCTTGAAACTGTTATGGTTGTAGCTGTTTGGTACAACGATGGTCGTGGCTATTTGTTATTTGATGGGCATGCATAGAAATGGATTGATCAATGCTGTTTTGCAATTGTTAAGGGATATTTAGATACCACATGTAGAGATATCACGGGCTCATGCGGTGTACCGTCTCGCCACAGTGCAGGGATGAAAACGAGAGAGGATGATTGGAGACGAGATGATTGGAAACGAGAGGGGATGATTGGAGACGAGATGATTGGAAACGAGAGGGGATGATTGGAAATGAGAGGAGGGGGGGGGGTATGATTGGAAGCTTGAAGCCCCCTATGAATGTTTAGGGCATCACTGAAACAGTGAATTAGGTACCAAGGAGTTAGACAGCTGTGTGAAAGAGAAATATATATATGTAGTAGACATAATAGAGGAAATATAAATTGGTTAGAAAGGCGGGGACCAAGAGCTAATAACTCGATTCTGGACATACAAATAGCAAATACAAATAATAAATACACACAAGACAAACATACGAGAAAGAGTACTGGGAAGACGGGACACCACGAGCGTAGCTCTCATCCTGTAATTATCTTCTTGAGGTTATCTTGAGATGATTTCGGAGCTTAGCGTCCCCGCGGCCCGGTCTTCGACCAGGCCTCCTTCATGTTACATCCCCACTTCCCAAGGAAGCAGCCCGTAGCAGCTGTCTAACTCCCAGGTACCTATTTGCTGCTAGGTAACAGGGGGCATTAGGGTATAAGAAACTTTTTACCCATTTGTCCCCTCCTCCACCGGGGATCGAACCCAGAACCTCAGGACTACGAATTCGAATCGCTGTCCACTCAGCTGTCAGTCACCCAACTACACTTAGGTAATTACACAGTGGAGATTTTTTTTCCTTCTCAGTGAAACACAGCAACAACAGCAACTCGGAGCTCATAAAGTAGACTGACAGAAAGAAACTCTGGGAGCAGTTTTATTACAGCAAAATGTGATTCTCCTGGAAAAAATTACTTAATTTCTCCCACCCGTAGTCGTCAATGTGCGCTTTCACGGCACAAAATTAATTATCTTCTCACCAGAAAACGTCGTCATCATTTTGTAGAATTAAATTAAAATCTGTCAGAGACCCAAATTTTTTTTAAGGGGGGGACAATGGTGTCTCCATTAAAAGCTTACATCATATCGAAACTCTTCTAATAGAATTCTTACCTTCCAAAAAGGAGAAAAACTTTCACCCCCTTCAGGGGACTCAGGGAATACTTTTCATTATTATCAGTTCACGAAACTTTTCGTGGGATCGGCATGGATAAAAAAAAAATGGATATTCCCTTGGTGCAGTGATGGCTAATGGTATTATTAGCCTCGTTCACATGAGAGTTATTTTTCTGTCTTATCTACTAAATTTAATGTAAATTAAGACTTTATTTGCTTAATTTACTTATGTAATTAAATGCAAAAGATTTCATTTACTAACTTGTAAATAATGTACTTTTATGGTCTTCATCTGCTTAATTTACTAAGTTAAATCATTTTTATTTAGTTACATAAGTAAATTTAGCAGATAAGGCGCATAGAAGTACACCATTTCAACATAGTAGGTTAAATCTCTTGTATTTAATTACATATGTTGTAAATAAAGTACTTTATATGCTCTTTATCTGCTTAATTTACTAAGTTAAATCTGTTGTATCTAATTACATTTGTTGTAAATGATGTACTTTTATGCTTAATTTACTTATGTAATTAAATACAAAAGACTTGATATACTATGTTGTAAATTATGTACTACTATGCTCCTTTCCCTTCTATCACCTTCATTCTAATCTTTCATGTACTCTTTCTATGTCTTCTCACTTTCTTTCTCTATTGTTTACATTTTCGTTCTTTTTTTCCATCTTCTTTCTCACACACACACTTTCTCTCTTTTTGTCTTGAATACATCTCTCTTCCCTGTTTACCAAGGCTTCCACCAAGTAATTACACCCAATCCACTCAACCGTATTGGCTTCGCCTTTCTCCTGCACTTTCTCCCACTTCTGCACACAAACTTTCTCCTCCAGACTTTATTTTTTGTCCTTTCCTATCAGAGTATTTTTCTCGTAGGAGGCGACGATGGCCACGGAACTGCGACTTCTGTCCAGTAATGGGTTTAGTCTTTTCCATTCTCGATTACAACAAAATTCTTTTGACTTCTTTGATGTAAAGAAATCCCACTCTAAGAACATATGAATGGCAAGTAACCCCCTCGAAAGGCTTATTGGCCCCCCATACATGACAACATCTGTTTGTGTACACCCAAACTCAGTCATATATATGTTTAACCTACGCTTGAAACAATCCAGTGATTCCAAGTCTGTTATGTTAACCGGTAATCTGTTAATTGTAATAATGCACAGTAATTTAATAAAATTATATACATTTAAACACTTATACAACATTTAGATGTATAATGCCCAAAATGTAATTCTTAATCCCAATCATCACTAGTCATATTTTATAGGCCTGTTTCTGTCTCTGTTTCTCTATCTCTGTCTATCTCTGTTTATATCTGTTTCTGTCTGTATAGTTGTTTCTGCCTCTTTCTTATGCTTTTTATCTTGGACTGTCTATCTCTGTTATTTTTCTGACTACTTCTCTCTTGTAATAATATTACTCTAGTGCACAATTGGCGTGTGGGTGGTCGGCCGGTGGGAGAAGCATAGTGATGGGTTATATTTAAAAGCAAATAATAGTTACCCATTTGCTGCGAGAAAGGGTCAGGGCTTGAGAAAGCCTTTGGAGTTGTGGGAAGATCGTATGTTTTATACTACTACGGCCAACGTATGAATAGCCAAAATTTTTGTTAAGTTTCCCAAGATCAGTTAATAATGCTGTATAGTGCTAATAGACAAAAATATGTTTTTTATACTTTGGTTTTCAACATATTTAGCTAGGTGCAGTCGGCGGGCAGTGCTGAAAATCGTTGTTTGGGTAAAAATTTGATCCTGGCATGCTGTTTTCTTTTGAATGCTGGCAACCCATACCAGCCTATGACCGTCCTGTACCCCAGACCATTTTCTCTGCAAAGCTGGGGCGTGGCTAGCCCCAAGAGTCTGGGAGACTCTTAGGCAGACAGAGCAACAAAGACAGACATTCTTATAGATATAGATTAAGCTGCCAGAATTAGATTTTGCAAGATGCTTGGGAAACAAACGTATTCTCATAAGCTTGAGGGAAGTAGTTAGTTTAGAAACATTCTTTGGGGAAGAAAGTACTCTTAAGCTTAGGAGATAGATGAGATAAAACTATAGACTTATCTCCAGTGTTAACTACCAGGCCTCACACCAAACAAACGAAGAGCTTAACAATGTGATTATGGAGCCTTCAGTGGACTCCAAAGGGGGGATAAGATCCACTGCTTGAGTCAAATTTTTCAACGCATTTAGCCAAAATGGATTCCTGTATTTACGATGTTTCAACCTCTGCAATTCGCCTTCTCTTTTGTTTTTGGTGATTTAGGACTTGGAGTTGAAACATTTTCAGCACAAAATAGGCAACAGATCTTGCAAGAGAAGAATGATGATGATCTCAGTGAAGGTTTAGTGTTTCTTAACTTTCATGGCCTTGCTCTTTAGGATTTTCTGTTAATTCTTTAATACATAATACATACATGCTTTAATATATTTATGCTTTAATGCTTTCTTTTTTATGCTTGGTTTTATATACACCTGTCTGCAGCTGTGTACACCTGTCTGCATTTGTGTACACCTGTCTGCAGCTGTGTACACCTGTCTGCAGCTGTGTACACCTGTCTGCAGCTGTGTACACCTGTCTGCAGCTGTGTACACCTGTCTGCAGCTGTGTACACCTGTCTTCAGCTGTGTACACCTGTCTGTAGTTGTGTACACCTGTCTTCAGTTGTGTACACCTGTCTGTAGTTGTGCACACCTGTCTTCAGTTGTGTACACCTGTCTGTAGTTGTGCACACCTGTCTGCAGCTGTGTACACCTGTCTGCAGTTGTGTACACCTGTCTGTAGGTTAAACTTAAATGTCTTCTAGATTAACAAACTCTTCCGTTGCCATACCAGAAGATTTAACGGCTCAAGTTAATTCCAGATTCCATTTGAAGAGGAAGTTCAGATTAGAAGTGAGACGAAACTCTAATCTCAGAATAATACGCTTGTCTTTCAGGTACATAAAGGCAACCACACAACCACACACACACACAACACACACACACACACACACACACACACACACACACACACACACACACACACACACACACACACACTACACAGGGTTAACAAAGCCTAAAGATTAGAAGCCAGAAGCCTCCACTATACATGTTCCAACACCCCTGGAAGATCAATTACTACCACAGCAAAGCCACGCGAGCAAGCAAAGGCAATGCCAGAAACCCTTAAAATCAACTACCGTTCGAGGCTTTGCTTCTCGACCTCAATAAGAACAGCAACAAACGCCCTATCAACTCCCCTGTAACAAAAGCAATCACAGAAACAACTCCTAGATCAACACGGCTGGTTCCTACAGCCTCTACCAGTGATCAAACGTTCCCACGTGGAGGCAGGGAAGGCTGAAATAGAAAGGAAAGGACAGTAGTAATGACAATTTAAGATTAGAGAAAAATGAAAGGAGATCGAGAATAAGAGAGAACGATAAGCAAGCGATGAGTCACAATAACGTGGCTGAAGTAGTTTGACCAGACCACACACTAGAAGGTGAAGGGACGACGACGTTTCGGTCCGTCCTGGACCATTCTCGAGTCGATTGTGAGACTTGAGAATGGTCCAGGACGGACCGAAACGTCGTCGTCCCTTCACCTTCAAGTGAAGGGACGACGACGTTTCGGTCCGTCATGGACCATTCTCAAGTCGATTGTGAGACTTGAGAATGGTCCAGAACAGACCGAAACGTCGTCTTCCTTTCACCTTCTAGTGTGTGTGGTCTGGTCAACAACTAAAGACTTCTCGAGTCGATTGTGAGACTTGAGAATGGTCCTGGACGGACCGAAACGTCGAAGGTGAAGGGACGACGGCGGGTCTGGTCAAACGATAAGCAAGTTAAAGGGACCAAAAAAAATAAGGGGAAAATTGGGGAAAAACGAGGAGAAAACTCCTTCCACCCAGACGAAGAAGTTGGCGAAACATTTGAATAAGGAACTGGAGCCAAAGTGTCACAACTAGATCCCTCCAAAAATTGGAGCCGAGGAAACTTTGAAAATCACCAAACGAAATTGTCGCCTCCAAGACGCCTCCAAGGTCCTGGAGGGAGAGTTATCCTCTCTGACTCTTTCTTGTGTTTTTGTGCCATGTTTCATCCGCACACCATCGCTTTCTTTTGTGAAGAGTTGACTCGGCAATTGGGTCATTAGTGGCGATTTCAGCTTCACTGAGTCCATTAGCACCTCTGGTTTCATTTAGCTGCGTGGAGAGAAAGAGTGTGTGTGTGTGTGTGTGTGTGTGTGTGTGTGTGTGTGTGTGTGTGTGTGTGTGTGTGTACTCACCTAATTGTACTCACCTAATTGTGCTTGCGGGGGTTGAGCTCTGGCTCTTTGGTCCCGCCTCTCAACCGTCAATCAACTGGTGTACAGATTCCTGAGCCTATTGGGCTCTATCATATCTACATTTGAAACTGTGAATGGAGTCAGCCTCCACCACATCACTTCCTAATGCATTCCATTTGCTAACTACTCTGACACTGAAAAAGTTCTTTCTAACGTCTCTGTGGCTCATTTGGGTACTCAGCTTCCACCTGTGTCCCCTTGTTCGCGTCCCACCAGTGTTGAAAAGTTCGTCCTTGTTTACCCGGTCGATTCCCCTGAGGATTTTGTAGGTTGTGATCATGTCCCCCCTTACTCTTCTGTCTTCCAGTGTCGTGAGGTGCATTTCCCGCAGCCTTTCCTCATAACTCATGCCTCTTAGTTCTGGGACTAGTCTAGTAGCATACCTTTGGACTTTTTCCAGCTTCGTCTTGTGCTTGACAAGGTACGGGCTCCATGCTGGGGCCGCATACTCCAGGATTGGTCTTACATATGTGGTGTACAAGATTCTGAATGATTCCTTACACAGGTTCCTGAACGCCGTTCTGATGTTAGCCAGCCTCGCATATGCCGCAGACGTTATTCTCTTTATGTGGGCTTCAGGAGACAGGTTTGGTGTGATATCAACTCCTAGATCTTTCTCTCTGTCTGTTTCATTAAGTACTTCATCTCCTATTCTGTATCCTGTGCCTGGCCTCCTGTTTCCACTGCCTAGTTTCATTACTTTGCATTTACTCGGGTTGAACTTCAACAGCCATTTGTTGGACCATTCACTCAGTCTATCCAGGTCATCTTGTAGCCTCCTACTATCATCCTCTGTTTCAATCCTCCTCATAATTTTTGCATCGTCGGCAAACATTGAGAGGAACGAATCTATACCCTCTGGGAGATCATTTACATATACCAGAAACAGTATAGGTCCAAGGACTGACCCCTGCGGGACTCCACTTGTGACGTCTCGCCAATCTGAGACCTCACCCCTCACACAGACTCGTTGTCTCCTGTTGCTTAGGTATTCCTCTATCCACCGGAGTACCTTCCCTCTCACTCCAGCCTGCATCTCCAACTTTCGCACTAGCCTCTTGTGTGGCACTGTATCAAAGGCTTTCTGACAATCCAAAAATATGCAGTCTGCCCACCCTTCTCTTTCTTGCCTTATTTTTGTTGCCTGGTCGTAGAATTCAAGTAACCCTGTGAGGCAGGACCTGCCATCCCTGAACCCATGTTGATGCTGTGTTACAAAGTTCCTTCGCTCCAGATGCTCCACTAGTTTTTTTCGCACAATCTTCTCCATCAGCTTGCATGGTATGCAGGTTAGGGACACTGGCCTGTAGTTCAGTGCCTCCTGTCTATCCCCTTTCTTGTATATCGGGACTACGTTAGCTGCTTTCCAAGTATCTGGCAGTTCCCCTGTTGCCAGTGATTTGTTATACACTATGGAGAGTGGTAGGCTCAGTTCTCTTGCTCCTTCCTTTAGAACCCAAGGGGAGATTCCATCTGGGCCTATAGCCTTCGTCACGTCCAACTCTAGTAAACACTTCCTTACTTCCCCACTGGTAATCTCAAACTCTTCCAGTGGTTCCTGGTTAGCTATTCCCTCACTTACCTCTGGAATTTCTCCTTGTTCTAAGGTGAAGACCTCCTGGAATTTCTTATTCAATTCCTCACACACTTCCTTGTCATTTGTAGTGAATCCTTCCGCCCCTATCCTTAATCTCATAACCTGTTCCTTTACTGTTGTTTTTCTCCTAATGTGGCTATGCAACAATTTAGGCTGAGTCTTTGCCTTGCTTGCGAGGCAAGCGTGTGTGTGTGTGTGTGTGTGTGTGTGTGTAAGTGTGTGTGTGTGTGTGTGTGTGTGTGTGTGTGTGTGTGTGTGTGTGTGTGTGTGTGTGTGTGTGTGTGTGTGTGTGTGCTCACCTAGTTGTGCTTGCAGGGGTTGAGTTCTGCTTTTTCGGCAACTCTCAACTGTCAATCAATCAACTGATTTTTTTTATCCCCCCCCCACACACACACACCCAGGAAGCAGCCAGTAGCAGCTGTCTATCTCCCAGGTACCTATTTACTGCTAGATAACTGGTGCATGAGAGTGAAAGAAATTATGCCCATTTGTTTCTGCTCGACTGGGAATCGAACTCGGGCCCCTTTATGTGAGTGCATGTACAGCACATATGTACATATGTATATCTGTCTTTATATCTTATGTAACTATAGTTGATGATTCATTTGCATGTTATGAATGTTACAACTTACTCAAAAACTATTAAAGAACATAGATACAAAATTAAATTAAAATTAAATCAGGAAAAAGGTGTTGAGATCTAATAAAGAAAAAGGCATTTTAAATTGAAAGAGAAAGTAAAGATAATGATATAGTGAAGGAAAAAGTTAAATATATGAAGAGTAAAGAAATAAAAAAAAATAAATTATGTTGAAAATAGAGACACTCGTCAAAAAAATTAAAAAAAAACCTCTTTACCCCTTGAATACAGAGACGCAAAACAGGTCAAGAGGGAAGCAGAGAGGAAGTGAAGTGGAAGAAATATCACAGCATATGACATTGTCCGAACCATCAGGCGAGTTTTAAACATAAATTTATATATATATTGAAATGTTTATATCGTATAGACACACACACACACACACACACACCCACACCCACCCACTCACACACACACACACACTCACACACACCCACCCACTCACACACACACACACACACACACACTCACACACACACCCACACACACACACTCACACACACACCCACACACACACACTCACACACACACCCACCCACTCACACACACACACACACACACACCCACCCACTCACACCACACACACACACACCCACCCACTCACACACACACACCCACCCACTCACACCACACACACACACACACCACACACACACACATACAGAACACCCCCACATACAAAGCATCTTACAGATTCCAACACCACACAACCCAAAGACTCTAATACTGATCAAGCTTCGCTGACACCACTTCAAGTGTGAGGACAGTAGAGGAAGCAGTGAAGGAGCTCCAGAAGGTGAAGACACTGTAAATAAGACGAGTGATGTGGAGAATGTCCATGAAAGAAAAGGAACAACATAACGAAGATAAACTGAGAATGTTGAGAGAAAGAGAGCTCCTGATTTCGATCGAAAATATATAAATTATAATTATATTGTGGTGAATGCTTATATATTTCTACCCAACTACGCGATACGAATTCCCTTATATATCTTTTTGTCATTTGACATCTTTGCTCTGTCACTATCACTTAAATTCTTATCTTTCGCTCTTTCGATTTATAGTAATCGATCATTATCAAAAGCTCTATTTTTCGAATAATAGTAAAGATAAATTATTCTGCAAGATTGTGAATTGATATACAAATTGACACTAAGGCCTAAATTAGGTTATCAGTTGGCCATTATTGGTATTTGTAGTACGTGGATGAAGCACTTGTAGGCCTAACTCTTTTGGCTGTCACTCAAATTTGCAGAGGATACGTGATATATATAAGCTGGTCGGGGTAGGCTTAAGTTAAAAAGGCCCTAAGTAGGCCCTAAGTTAAGTTATAACAATATAACAACTATATAGATCCCCGAGCCATTTTCATGGACTCAAATATTGAATGTTGTGTGATTAAAGTGGAGTTTAAGTGAATGTTGGTGAAGTTACAAATCATAATGTTGGAGTTATAGATATAGCAAGTATATACAATACCTAAAGTCACTGATATTCACAGCGTTTCCGATTGTAGGAGAAGCAAAAGGAATGAAAAAGAAGGAAGAGGAGAATAGGAAAAAAGAGAGAAAGAAAATCTGAGAGATCTGTACATGGGGCGGCGAGGAAAAGAGGAAGTGGGAAGGGGGTTGATAGTGGTGGAGGGAAGAGACCAGAGGAAGGGTGGGGGGGGGGGAGGAAGCTGTATCCAAGGAAATGGGGAAATGGGAGAGGGGTAGAGAATGAAAGAAGTAGGGAAAGAGAGGGAGAGGCAAAAGAAAAAATGAGAAATGTCTGAAAAATATTTTCCGATATCAGCTAAAAAACTTTCCCTTCTCCATAACAGCACCCCCACTCTCTCTCTCTCTCTACCCCAACCCCCACTCCTTCCTCCTCAACTCACAATGCACCTTTCCCTCTACCCCCCCCCTCATCTCCTTCCATCCTCATTCTACCCATATCCTGCCCCTTTACCTCATCTCTTCAACTGTACTCCAAATTCCAAGTCGACACATTTTTTTTTTAAGAATAGACCGGTTATATAACTTGTATTTATACTCGTTAAATTAAAATTCTGACTTCCTCGTCTGGGGAACTCCCTCGTTGGCTTCCACAATGTAAAACCCATACGCGTGGGGCTGGCTGAGACAGGTCGGTTATAAAAGAAAAAAGAATTTTCCTTCACGTGAACGATACCAGAGAATTTTTTGATCTGATAACTGGGCAATTTGGGAAGATGATATTTAGAATGATATATATATATATATATATATATATATATATATATATATATATAATATATATATATATATATATATATATATATATATATATATATATATATATATATATATATATATCCTCAAACTGAGAATACTATAATAAAGTAATATTATCATATTATCATACTCAAATCTATGCCATAATTACTAATGGAAAATATACGCTATAATCTAAGTGTTATATTCATTGAACTGAAAATAAAATTACAATATTATATTTATCAAATATTTATTTGCAGATTGGAGGGCAAAAGATTAAATTTTTTTTATATACCTTAGAAAATTTTAGTATTTCTAATCTCAAGATCACTGAAAGCAAATAGAAAAAGGGAAGGATTGAAATCTGAAGCTAAATATATATATATATCATTGTCCTTCTCTCTTCTAAAGCCTTGATTACTGTCTCTTTAATAATCTTTCATTCACTTCTTCTCTCCCATCTTTATCTTATCTTCGCTCTCAATCGCGTCCATTTATTTCTCTATATCATAATTTTCTCCGTTCTTTAGTTCCTTTCTACCTCCACTCCCTATCTCCTCTCCCATCTCTATCCCTCAACGTAATTCCTTCTTCTATTTCATTGTTTTCTCTCTACTTCAATCCCTACTCCTCACTCTCCTCTGTTCCCCCTATTTTTACCTCACCTCCATCCCTTTCTCTCCCTTTTTCTTTTCACAATCTTTTCCTCTCTCTGCTCCATCGCCTACTTGTCTTTCTTCTCCTCTCCCTCATTCTTCTCTCTCCCTCATTCTTCCCTCTCCCTCATTCTTCTCTCTCCCTCATTCTTCCCTACGTGCATATGAACCCGTTATCACATATGATAACTCTCACAATGCACGTGTTAATGTTTGCGTCAGAATGAACGGAAACTCTACTTGGGGTGTAAATTCTGAAACTCTGCCTGGGTGTAAATTCTGAAACTCTACCTGTGTAAATTCTGAAATTCTATCTGAGTGTAGATTCTGTGGATTTTCACTACACTATGCAATTTATTATTAGCATCCGGGTGCCAGATTTAGGGTTTTCAGGCTCTATGCAAAATATTAGTGGACAAAAACCTATGATATATTGGAGAACATTTGCAATCTGTGTGCATCCCTCTGTGATTTATTGTCAGTTTGGGATATCGTGTGTTTTTGTAAAAGGTTTTTGTAAAACTCTCACATACAATACCGTTCTCGGATTCCTAATGTGTGTGTGATATCATTGAATATTGTTAGATAACATTATTGGAGCAATGTGCTGTATGATAGCCTTTAATCAGTAGCCATTTAATAGCTTTATTAACCTTTAAAGTCTGTATAGATTTTAATCTGTGCAAGAGATGCACCGCATAAGGGTTTTAAAACAGCATAAATCAGCATAGCAAAACCTAAAATATTCGTAAGAATGAATATTCATATGAATGAAAATTAATTCATATTCATATTCATGTGAATCTTTTGTTTCACAAAATAATAATTCATGAATTATAGGACCAGTGGTCCTGTTTACACGGATTTCTCTCACAGCTTTCTTGTTATAATTGTTAAAACTAAGTGAATTAATAATAATAATAATTTATTTGCAAGAAGGTAAATAGGTTCTTGAGATTGCATAAGATTAGTATTTGTGTATTCTTGCAAAGCTACAACACACGCAGCGTTTCGGGCAGTTTCGGAATGTGTTGACAAGGTATACTGGATCAGGTTATGCAACTGCATAACCCGTATTCACCAATATTATATATATATATATATATATATATATATATATATATATATATATATATATATATATATATATATATATATAATATATATGTGTGTGTGTGTATATCCTTAAGTATTTCCTTAAGTACTTTCGTATATTAATACATCTTCAGAAGGAGTGGAAGATGTATTAATATACGAAAGTACTTAAGGAAATTCCTGTTTCATCTTTCCTCCGTGGTCTGACATTGTCATATATATATATATATATATATATATATATATATATATATATATATATATATATATATATATATATATATATATATATATATATATAATTACCAAAGTAGGCGAATTTCTTTATTCGGTTAATAACAAGTATAGTGTATTGATTTTCCTCTCTAGGTGACATTTAGCGACAGTTGTGAAATGGATTAAAAGTTGTCGTAATTTCCATTACACGAAGACCACTAGTATTAATTCTCTCGAATTGATCTGTTTCATATACTTTATCGCTCCTGTTCAAGTTATTGTATGTTCTTATGACAAATTTTTTATTTCCTTCGTTTATCCCAACTTTCTGGTCAAGACGGTTCGTCTCTCTGTTTCCTGGATTCCTACATCAATTTTTCTCCAAGATCAAAGTGTGATATCTCACTGCCATTCGAGCTGCTATCTCAAGCAGTTATCCTCAAGCACTTAGCCTCAAGAGCAGAGAATGCATTGGAGGTTATCACAATTGGCACCAAGGGTCTCTTCACGGTCTTCTAAAAGACCCTTATCCTTCCTAACAATCCAATTAGATGATTGCTCGAGGACCTCATCCGCCTTATCTTCATCCTGTTGCCACATAACATTCCTTACTTTGTGCAGGTGATGAGTCACAATAGCGTGGCTAAAGTGTGATGATCAGACCACATACTAGAAGGTGAAGGGACGACGACGACGTTTCGGTCCGTCTTGGACCATTCTCAAGTCGATTGTGAACGAATCGACTTGAGAATGGTCCAGGACGGACTGAAACGTCGTCGTCCCTTCACCTTGAATTGTGTGGTCTGGTCATTCCTTATCTTCTTCACTTCTTCCAGCATTCAGTCTAAATCTGTCGTCAGGACAGCACAAGCACCCGCGAACTCACGCACTCAATCATACACATGTAACTCATGCAAGAGGACATATGGACACGGGAGACATCTCCCGTCACGCAGGGTGCAGTCGCACCTCCACAGATCTCCAGTATCAGCTCTTGATACTGGTAATGGCTCAAAAGGGCCACCACTTACGGGCTATTCATGCCCGTGCCACCTTTTGGGTGGCTTAATCTTCATCAATCAATCAATCGAGGACATAGATGCTTTATGCAACTCGCGTGACACAGGTTAGAATGCTGAATAACATTCCGGAGTGGCGGGAGACGAGAGATTTCCCTTACAGTCCTTGTGGTGTAGTGGTTAAGACACTCGCCTGGCGTTTCGCGAGTCCTGGGTTCGTATCCTGGCCGGGGAAGGATTTACTAGGCGCCAATCTTTAACTGTAGCCGCTGTTTAACTCAACAGTAAAATGGGTACTTGGTTAAATTTAAATTAAATTTTGCCCCGAGGGGCGATTTTATTGGGTAGCGTCACTCATCTTGTGAGTGGACATACCGCCATAGCAGCATGTCCAACACTCCCCAATAGGAAGAAAACCCGCTGGGTTGTTCATCGTACCTGGTTGCTGAACTATTTTTCGCGGAGTCGTATTCCAAGGAACATAGGATTAAGGATTTGCCCGAAACGCTACGCGTACTAGTGGCTGTACAAGAATGTAACAACTCTTGTATATATATAAATAAATAAATAAATAAAAAGGTGTTTTGATGGTGGCTAGATGTTCCTATAGTGGGGCATTAGTGGATATGCGAACGTAGTAACGATGGTGGTCTTAATGGATAGGTATTCGTGGTGGGGGTGGATAGAAGGACATAAGTATATAAAAAATAATAACATTATAAAAGTTACAGCCCCGCTCCTGGGATAGGTAAGTCCACTACGGGATCACCATAGCCCGTGCTACAAACAACTTTTTGTTCCGATTAGCTAAATCTAAAAAAAAAAAATCATTATAATATGACAGCCATATTGAATAAAATAGTTGAATGATGACAAAGTGAACAAATCATATATCTTAGATTATAGGAAGACAGATTAGACTCCATGACAAATTCTACACAATCAAAAAAAGATCCACACAGTGACAGATTTCCCCCATTTTGACACACGAAACAGTGACAAACTACACTTACAATGACAATACAGTGACAAACCAGTGACACATATTTTACACAACGTGTAAAACCCTGACACACATAGACCTACAACACCCCCTATTTCGTTACGAAACATCATAATAAACCTTAATGAACCCAATCGACTTGAGAATGGTCCAGGACGGACCGAAACGTCGTCGTCGTCCCTTCACCTTCTAGTGTGTGGTCTGGTCAACATACTTCAGCCACGTTATTGTGACTCATCGCCTGCTTAATGAACCCATCCGGCTTCCCACTAAGGGACGATTTTTAGTTATTTAGGGAACCTGATGTTCATTTATCTAGAAATGGCATAAAATAAGCTCGCAATATATCAACGTTATGGGACGAAATGCGGAGTGTAGACAGATTGATTGATTGATGAAGATTAAGCCACCCAAAAGGTGGCACGGGCATGAATAGCCCGTAAGTGGTGGCCCTTTTGAGCCATTACCAGTATCAAGAGCTGATACTGGAGATCTGTGGAGGTGCGACTGCACCCTGCTTGACGGGAGATGTCTCCCGTGAGTGTAGACAGAGAACAGGTCGGTCTCATAACCTCAGAGAGGGAGAGGTGGTAGTGAGAGTGCTGGTCGTACAGCTTGATGAGATGAGAAACAGAGCGTCGGGTTTGTGTGGGTGGGAAAGAGTGAGACAGAACTTGGAGTGGGAGACAAAGGACAGTCCATGGTTTGTGGAGGCTTATGGGGGAATGAGCTGTGGTTTGTGAGGGTTTAGGAGGGAGTGAGCTGTGGTTTGTGGAGGCTTATGGGGGAATGAGCTGTGGTTTGTGAGGGTTTAGGAGGGAGTGAGCTGTCGTTTGTGGAGGTTTATGGGGAATAAGCTGTGGTTTGTGGAGTTTTATGGAGGGAATGACCTGAGGTTTGTGGGTCGTATGTTTCTGTCTGTCGCAGTATCCACACCCCATCACGTCTATGTCTCTGCCAACACTGTCTTCCTGTAAGCCTCAATCAATCTCTCTTCCTTTTCTCTCTCTCTGTCTATTTCCCTATGCATTTTCCCCTCCTTCTCTCACCGTCCCGGGTAGGTAAGTACCTCACATCTCCCGTGCTGCAGGTAGGAACAATTCACTTTCACGAGTAATACAAAGTGAGCACGTTCAGGGCTAATAGGGCCGTGCATGTTGTATATTTTTATACAGACTCGCTCCGTGTTCGGGGAACTTCACTGCAGCAGCAGTGTGTGTGCTGTATTACGCTCTATAATGTATTTCAAGTATTGTATCATAATGAAATATTAATGTACGGCAGAGTAATTAATAACAGTCAAATTACATAGTGTATAAGGTAATGTATTATGAAACGTAGTGTATAATGCATTGAATAATACAAAGTGTCGATTGATGTATACAATATAACCTGACCAGCACATGAATAGGCTGTACTAGGGGGGAGGGGGGGTCGGCTGTATCCGTCTGTACCCAGCTGTACCCGACAGGTTGGTATACCGTGGAACACTGTAGATTGGTATACCGTGGAACACTGTAGGTTGGTATACCGTGGAACACTGTAGGTTGGTATACCGTGGAACACTGTAGGTTGGTATACCGTGGAACACTGTAGATTGGTATACCGTGGAACACTGTAGGTTGGTATACCGTGGAACACTGTAGGTTGGTATACCGTGGAACACTGTAGGTTGGTATACCGTGGAACACTGTAGGTTGGTATACCGTGGAACACTGTAGGTTGGTATACCGTGGAACACTGTAGGTTGGTATACCGTGGAACACTGTAGATTGGTATACCGTGGAACACTGTAGGTTGGTATACTGTGGAACACTGTAGATTGGTATACCGTGGAACACTGTAGGTTGGTATACCGTGGAACACTGTAGATTGGTATACCGTGGAACACTGTAGGTTGGTACACAGTGTAACACTGCAGGTGGGTACACAGTGTAACACTGCAGGTGGGTACAGTATATTTCAGGAAGACCCAATTTTCTCATAACGTCCTAAAAATGACCGGCGCAGAAACTTCCTCTCAAGTTTAAAATTACTTTTTTCCACTCTTTCTCAATAGAAGGAAAGCATTAAGCACTCCAAAGCAAAATTTTGGCTAATTCAAAAGGGGAAAATCAAGCAGCTGTGTGTTGTTTGTGTGTGTGTGTGTTTGTAATGAGTTAACTGCATTGCTTTTGTGGAGAGACATTGTAGAGGCGGAGCTCTGTAACAGCTCTACGTGGCTCTTTAGGTGATCAAGAGCTGTTGAGGAGCTTGTGTGTGTGTGTGTACTTTCTAGCCTGATCTTTTAGTGATTGGGTTACTACTCATGGTATTAAAACGACAGTTTCTATGTCGTTTCACTTTATCACATCCACGACGCCATAAATGTTCATCTGAATGCACAGGTTACAATACCTGGTTCCGATCCCATCCGGATAGAACTGCTTTGTCTATGTCGATTCTCTCGAGTATTTTATATATCGTGATCATGTCACCACTTTTAAGTTGCCACGTGCTGCATCTTACATAATCGTTGGGCTCCAGGCACCGGTGCCACTCTCATGGCAAACCTTTGAGTTTTCTCGAGTTAATGTGTTTGGTTAAAGGTTCCAATCCGGTTCTGAGTACTGAAGACCACTCTTACATGCATATTAAATGCCATTTTGAAAATGGGGAGTTGTGGAAATGAGTCCTAAAGTTTTCTATCCTTGCACATGGCGCTGATGTTATCCAGTCTGTGTGTGTCTCGGGTTTGGAATGAGAATTATATCTTCACCGCATGTTTTGTCAGACTGTTCGGATTTCATGATGCATATTCGTATATTGGTCTGAGTAGATTGCTTTCAAAAAGTCCTGATTTAGGATTCTAAAAGATGATCTATTGTTTGGAAGCGTCTCGTACGCTTCTGATGTCGTCCAGTCTATGTGTGTCCCTGGTGTTGGTGTTGGTGTTATAGTCACCAAAATTCCTGTAATTTCCTTATTATTAGTCGTTACTCTCTCTCCCTTACCTACGGGGCTTGACGGTTGAGTACACAGCGCTCGGGATTCGTAGTCCTAATGTTCCGTTTCGGGTTCGATCCCAGGCGGAGGCGGAAACAAATGGGCAGAGTTTCTTTCACCCTGATGCCCCCTGTTCACCTAGCAGTAAATGGGCACCTGAGAGTTATAGACAACTGCTACGGGGCTGCTTCCTGGGGATGTGTAACAAAAATTAGGCCTGGTCGAGGACCGGGCCGCCGGGACGCTAAGCCCCGAAATCGTCTCAAGAAAACTAACCTGTGTTTATCCATTTATCTCCTCCACAGGTGTCCTCTCCCTTTGTCCTCCTCTCCCCCCCCCCCCCCGAACCTTTGTCATAGTGACCACAGAAGCCTAATAGTGATGACCGCGATGTGATGAGTGATGACTTCGTGGAAGAGATTCCAACATGAGTTCGTGGAAACAATTCCAACTTCATTTTTTTCCCCTCCTCTCGTATTCACAACTAATTTCATGTTTCCTTTGTATCTCTACCTTTCCTCCCCCTTTTATACCCACCATTACTTCCATCCCATATTTTTCCCCTTATTCCTTCCCTTTCTCCTCCTCCACCTCTATTCCCATCCCCTCTTCTCTTCATGCACCTCCTCCTTCCCCCTTACCACAAAAATTCTCCTCTTCCCTCACCAAAGAAAACAGAAATACAGAAAATAGAAACATTATTCTTTTGCCAATTGAAACTTCTTTGGTTTGAGCGCCACGCCAGAGCTTTGAAGGTATGGAGCCGCAGGTAATCCCTTTGTCAGCCTAAACTCATTCTTGAATTTTTTTTTATACGTGATATGAATTTTAAGAGTTTCTTCTGTGTCGTCTTTGGCATCTTGATATCGTAAGTTTGTATATGTGACTTTCTGTGCGTTCTTAATATTGTTTAAGACACCGAGAAATTATAGTTTTGTTAAATTTATTGTTTTATATATATATATATATATATATATATATATATATATATATATATATATATATATATATATATATATATATATATGTATATATATATATATGTATATATATATATATGTATATATATATATATGTATATATATATATATATATATATATATATATATATATATATATATATATATATATATATATATATATATATATATATACATTATTTATGTCAAATAATGAATATATACATATATTCTCTCTTATATTTTCAGAATATATGAAAATATATTCTCTCGCATATTTTATTGTTGGTATACTAATATACTGACACAGGTGTCAGTATATTCGTCCCTGGTAAAGGAGATGAAGAGGGAGATGCTTAGTTATATTTTGGGTAAGAAAGTCAACTGGAACTCTGAGGGGACTCGAACCCGTGACCCCAGAGAGTCCCAGCCACTGACGCTAACCACCGGACCACCGTCAGCGATTGGAAGTCAAGCTGTCGGGAGTTCGAGTCACCTTCAAATAGCTCCAGTTAATCGTCTCATTGATATATGTCGCGTGACTGGGATTTCTCTGTGCATGAAAATAATAAATAATATTAATAATAATAATATTATTACTGAGAAACCCCAAAAAGGCTGTGAGATGGGCTTGAACCCGCGGCCGAGGCATTGAAATCCACATACTCTAATTTTATATTTATGTAATTCCCCTCTGAATATTTTGCATGTTGTCTGTCAAAGATCTGGGAGTTCGTGATCCTATCCCCTCACAAGTTAACTAGTATCCTTACCAAATCTTTGCCTTATCTTTCAGGATAAATTAGCACCCTAAACATGCCAGGAGGGCTTAATAAGAGAGCAAGGAGCTTCAATATTACACACACACTAGTTCCAGTATTCATGTGATGTCTCTATTTACTCAAGTTATGAGTGATCGGATCCAGTAATCACGGGGAGACGAGAGTCGAACCCTGGGCCTTGTGTTTCTGCTCAGCACGCGACCCCTCCATCAGGCTTCTTGACCAATACAGCACCCTAATTGCTTCAATTACCAGCCTATTCTTACCCGAAACGCTGTGCGTACTAGTGGCTTTAGGTATAGCATATACTATCATAGTATATACTATCATAGTATATACTAGCATAGTATAAACTAGATATCCAACATTCTGTTTGTAACTCCTTTTGTGTGCATATACTTTTATCTGAATAAACATTATTATTATTTCATAAATTTCCTTACATAAATTTCACAAATATACAAGTATGGGTTTTTGTACTGTTATTAAGTCTGTGAGTAGACTTTACTATAACTTATTATTATTATTATTATTAAAATAACCAGCTCTGTAGGTAGAATCTTGAATAGGAAATGAACTATCGAATGAGTTAACACATTTACAAATCCTGCCAAAGAATCATTTGCATTACTAAAATTAGATTTCGCATTTGAAAAATGTTTTTTAGGGGTTTTGCATTTGTTCACGAAATTTCGTTTGAGGATGAAGACATAACGCAGCTGTAAGCCTACCAAGGCCTATTCGCGGAAAATCCTATATATATCGGACCCTTTTTACTGTCTATACAACATGTTCAAACGCCTTACACTGATATTTGGTTATCTCGCCTATAACTGTGTCGAGTAAAGATATCTTAACCAATTTCGTCTTTAAGTCAGAATTTCTCCACTATACCAAACATTGAAATTGAAATAAGTTTATTGAGGTAAAATACACACAAAGGGACGAGGTAGCTCAAGCTATTCTCACCCCGTTCAGTACATGGTGTTAATGCATACATAGACACACATACATAGTTAATACATACATAGACACACAAGCAATAAACGTTGTTGGTAACTCTGCTCTGATTTGACAGTTCCAAAACACTGCTAATCTTCCCCCTTGCCCATGCCCTTCATTCGTTAATGGACTTCGATCATATCTTCTCTTGCCCTACGCCTCAGACGAGAATATAAGTTAAGAACAGAAGAATTAAGGACACTACAGAATGCTGCTAGCCCCCTACTACGGGCTCACCATAGCCCGTGCTACTTGGAACTTTTTCTTCCAGGTAGCGAATCTTAAACAACAACAACAACAGCTGCTGGCCTCATCAAGGCAGCATGTATTAAGGACCAAAAGATTCGCTCGCCTGCATTCGTAAGTTTGGGACCTAATATTATAGAGTAATTCTGTTATCCTATGTTGAATGTTTTCGAGAGAATTGATATCTATTATGTGATATGCTGACCATAATGTAACAGCATTGCACGAGAGAGATTTTGCAAGCTAGTGATGTCCCTGAAGGGCATTGTTTGCGTGTCTGGTGTTGAAGCTTTTAGTTATAAAATCACGCATCCTATTCACACACACATACACACACACACACACACACACACACACACAAAATGGGACCAAAAAGTCAAAGCTCAACCCCCTGCAAGCACAACTAGGTGAATACACACACACACACACACACACACACACACACACACACACACACACACACACAGGGTTTTTTAGCTGACTGGATAGCGCTCGGGGGTTGTAGTCCTAAAAGCCCGAGTTCGATTCCCAGCCAAGGCAGAAACAAATAGGCTGCGTTTCTTTCCGCAGATGCCTCTGTTCACCTAGCATTAAATAGGTACCTGGGAATTAAACAGCTGTTACACGTCCCCAAGATACAGTATGTGTGTGTGTGTGTTTGTGTACTCACCTAATTGTACTCACCTAATTGTGCTTGCGGGGGTTGAGCTCTAGCTCTTTGGTCCCGCCTCTCAACCGTCAATCAACAGGTGTACAGGTTCCTGAGCCTATTGGCCTCTATCATATCTACACTTGAAACTGTGCAGTGTGTGTGTGTGTGTGTGTGTGTGTGTGTGTGTGTGTGTGTGTGTGTGTCTGTGTGTGTGTGCGATAGAGCGAAATATATGTTGTGATACATTAGAGGAAAATAGGCTGAGAGCCAGGACATTAGACAATCCACTGTTAGAAAGCCGGCTATCTAACAGATTTCTAACCCACTGTTAGAAAGCCGGGGCTGAAGCGTTAACAGCTCGATCCTGCAGGCACAAATAGAAAATGCACATATATAAATTATCTATTATAGAGCTCACACTAGAATTACGAGTTAGAATCGACACAATAGATCGCATAATGCCACATCAATTATTATATATAAGAAACTAAAAAGACCAATACAACATACCACAGATGTGGTCCAATCAGCAGGCAGGAATAGAGTGTCACAAACCAGGACCAATCACGGTTAGAATTAGCCCAGTGCCGGGAAAGTCAGTATCGTACTTTACCTGAATTTCTCAAACGACTATAATTTCTTCCCACCATCCCTCTTTCTGATTTTTTTTCAGCCCTTTAGGCTCGCTGATTGGCTCGTTGGATGGTCTTTACACATAGAAATCACACTAACGTGATGCATCAAATGAACAAATCCACAAGGGCCGCGCACCTTTTGACCCTGTCGTAGCTCAGTCGATTAAGGCAGCGTCTGGGATGCTCCCGAACGCAGGTTCGAATCCTCGTCACGGCCCTTGTGGATTTGTTCGTTGGATGGTCTGTTGGTTGAGTGTTAGGCTAGTTTTCTCTTGCTTCATAAGACTGGGACATTGGGAGTATATATTAATTTAAGCTTCTGCTAAATCCGGGTTTCTCCTCGTTGCAGAACTCTAATCTCCTTAAGAAAATCTTTGGACAGGACAGAGGCATCGAACCAGTGTTCGAACATACATAATGTTCAGAACAAAATACATAATGTACAGAACATACATAGACGTTTCAAAAGAGTTTATATATGTCTCACTGTATTGTGATATACCACTGTGTCTTTCATCTCTTTGCTGTGCCTATTACTTTCCCTCTTTTCTCCTCTTTCCATTTATATTTCCACTTCTCTCTGTATCTACTCATTCTATCTACCTCGCCTGCTAATTCCTCATTCCCCCTTCTCCTCGTATACCACCCCATTTCCTTCCCAACAATTTAACACACCATTTCTTTAACTCCTATCACCTATCTATTTTCTCTCCCCTCTCACTCTCTCACTCTCCCCCTCTCTACGTTCCCTCTCCATCCGCCCCCCCCTGTTCCCACACCCACTCTCTCTCTCCTCTCCACTATGGTACCCACGATCTACGAACCATCAATCTCTCACCAATTTCCTGGCCTGATAGTCTGACATAAAATAATGGTGAGTAATAGGGGAAAGACGAGATGGAGGAGAGGAAGGGGTAAGGGGGAGAGGGGGTAGAGAGGGAAGTCAAAGAATGGGGGAGGAGAAAGGGAGAATGGAGATAGATAGATAGATAGGGGGAAATGAGTAGAAAAAAATGGTAAAAGGATAGCAGAATTAGGAAGGATAACAGAACAAGGAAGCTGTTATCACTTCTCATCTTGTTTCTCTAACATTACTGTCCTTGTTTTGTTTATTTTTCTCGTTTTCTTATTCTCGCTCTTTTCTTTTTTCTCTATGTTGAGAATGGTTTTATGATTATCAGATTACTACCCAAGTTTCTACACTCTTCTTCATCCTACTTCTTTTCCTTTATCTCAATTGCCCCTTTTCCCTCTTTGGTCCCTTTTCAGAGGTCGAAAAAGCCTCTTTAGGGCTTTTCTTACCCCCTCACTTTCTTCTAGACGGTCGAGAATGGTCAAAGTATCCCAGGTGCTCATGAAACCTGCTTGATACCTGCTTGATGGGGTTCTGGGAGTTGTTCTACTCCCCAAGCCCGGCCCGAGGCCAGGCTTGACATGTGGGAGTTTGGTCCACCAGGCTGTTGCTTGCAGTGGCCCTCAGGCCCTGTCTGGGTTGACAGAGGACTACAGGAATGATGACCAAGGTCATAAGAAAGTGGCTTGTTTGGGTGTGGCTGGTATGGGGGAGAGACTGCCATGGGTGTGAAGCCGAGAGAGAGAGAGAGAGAGAGAGAGAGAGAGAGAGAGAGAGAGAGAGAGAGAGAGAGAGAGAGAGAGAGAGAGAGAGAGAGAGAGAGAGAGAGAGAGAGGGAGAGAGAGAGAGAGAGAGAGAACACATGATAAGTGCAGCACATATGAGTAAGGATGATGGGTACCTCCTCATGATATATAATGGGCCCCCTAACCTAGGTGCTTTTAATCTCCATTTACAAGCAACTAGCATTTTATAAACCTGGATTACCTTCCTGACCGTTACTGTCAGGTGGTAATGCTTGTCACCTAGCACCCTCCACCTGCTGCTCGAGTCATTAGCGCCCTCATCACCACCTCCTTCACCTGGCTTGGGGTCAAACCGAGGTCATCTGCCACCTTTTATTCACCTAACCTGCTCTGGACCCCCGTGTCCATCATTGTTACTCTACTGTCCATTATATATTTAGTCTCTATCCCCACTCTCTCTCTCTCTCTCTCTCTCTCTCTCTCTCTCTCTCTCTCTCTCTCTCTCTCTCTCTCTCTCTCTCTCTCTCTCTCTCTCTCTCTCACGGGTTCACTATAGCCCGTGCTACATGGCGGCCCGGTCCTCGACCAGGCCTCCACCCCCAAGAAGCAGCCCGTGACAGCTGACTAACTCCCAGGTACTTATTTACTGCTAGGTAACAGGGGCATCAGAGGTGAAAGAAACTCTGCCCATTGTTTCTCGCCGGCGCCGGGAATGGAACCCGGGACCACAGAATCACGCGTCCAGTGTTCTGTTCGCTCAGCCACCGACTCCCTAAACTATACTTCCTGGATAGTCAGTAAGCCATAGTGCTGGTCTTAAAAATCCTCCAGTGGTTGATAGATCTCAAACTCAACACCAAATTCCCTCTAAAATGCGATAATAGCCCTGTTAAAACTCCTATGACGCCATTAGAGGGACATCCAACCCCCCCCTACGAACTGCATTCAAAATCTAAAAGTATATTTTACCCCAAACACCAACAAAATATACCTCCACCATCCTTTTAAAGTTAAAAGAAACACTCTGGAACAGCGTCTTACCTGAATTATTTAAGGACGACAACCCAAAAATGCATTTTTTACCATCCATTTTCCACAGAATTATGGGTGAAAATGATACCCCTCGGAGAACATATTTGGATGATATAATGGCTTGGCCACCTGGTATACTGCGACAAGTTCTCCTGCGTGGGTAGCATATTCCCGGAGTGGCCAGGTGTTGGCGGCCAAGTATGGTATACTGGGCCGAGTATGGTATACTGGGCCCTCTCACCCGAGCGTCTGGGGTACGTGTGGGTGTTTTGGAACCAAACTTGTCAGTAGCACGCTATCTGGTGTAGCGTGCTACTGACAGGTGTCTGGGGTGTCCACCTTGCCCTGGAGGGGTGTATGGGGGTGTCCACCTTGCCCTGGAGGGGTGTATGGGGTGTCCACCTTGCCCTGGAGGGGTGCATGGGGGTGTCCGCCTTGCCCTGGAGGGGTGTATGGGGTGTCCACCTTGCCCTGGTGGGGTGTATGGGGTGTCCACCTGCCCTGGAGGGGTGTTTGGGGGGTGTCCACCTTGCCCTGGAGGGGTGTATGGGGGTGTCCACCTTGCCCTGGAGGGGTGTATGGGGGTGTCCACCTTGCCCTGGAGGGGTGTATGGGGGTGTCCACCTGCTCTGGTGGGGTGTATGGGGGTGTCCACCTTGCCCTGGAGGGGTGTATGGGGTGTCCACCTTGCCCTGGAGGGGTGTATGGGGGTGTCCACCTTGCCCTGGAGGGGTCTATGGGGGTGTCCACCTGCCCTGGAGGGGTGTATGGGGGTGTCCATCTTGCCCTGGAGGGGTCTATGGGGGTGTCCACCTGCCCTGGAGGGGTGAATGGGGGTGTCCACCTTGCCCTGGAGGGGTCTATGGGGGGTGTCCACCTGCCCTGGAGGGGTGTATGGGGGTGTCCACCTTGCCCTGGAGGGGTCTATGGGGGTGTCCACCTGCCCTGGAGGGGTGAATGGGGGTGTCCGCCTTGCCCTGGAGGGGTGTATGGGGTGTCCACCTTGCCCTGGTGGGGTGTATGGGGTGTCCACCTGCCCTGGACGGGTGTATGGGGGTGTCCACCTACCCTGGAAGGGTACTTTATTTCTTCATCTCATTCTCCATCCACTTGGGCTGGACGGTAGAGCGACGGTCTCGCATCATGCAGGTCGGCGTTCAATCCCCGACTGTCCAAGTGGTTGGGGCTCCATTCCTTTCCCCCGTCCCATCCCAAATTCTTATCCTGATCCCCCTTCCAAGTGCTATATAGTCGTAATGCCTTGGCGCTTTCCCCTTACCTGACAATTCCCTTCCCTTTCCGTCATCTCATACTCCTTTACTCTCCCTAATCATCCTCTCTCTCTTCTCATTCTCATCCTCTATCCCATGCTCTACCTCATTAACTTTATAAAATTCTTATCTCTCTTCCTTCTTCCATAAATTATACTCCGTCAGTCACATTACTCATAAGGATGAGAAGGATGGTCAGAAATAGAGCAACGCATCCTGTCGTTTCAGAGTTAATTACCAAGTTCTGTGTCTTTTAAGACGCGACAGTCACCCGCCACAAAATTAATTACATTTGTTCAAGCAGTTTTTCCCCCCTTGAGTCATCGTCTCAAATGTGCTTTAAACCATTTTCTCAAATCTCTGCACGAATAACTTGATCCACATTACATGTATATGTATCTTCGTGCAGAAATGTATGTTGTATATTTTATCCTGTTAAAACATTTCTAACTGGGATATGAGTCTTTTTTCTAATGATTTGATATCAAACATACCTATGGCAAATTCGACTTTTCAATAATGCAGGTCCATGTGTGTTTTTATCATGGAATATGGCCATCAGCTATTTTGTAAAAACATTTTCTCACATGTTGACCAAACTCCATACTAGAAATTGAAGAGATGACGACGTTTCGGTCCGTCCTGGACCATTATTAGGATAATGGTCCAGGACGGACCGAAACGTCGTCGTCTCTTCAATTTCTAGTGTGTGGTTTGATCAACATTTTTCAGCCACGTTATTGTGACTTTTCATTTGCATTTTCTCACGTGTTCTTGAAGGCCGAGATATTAAGAGGAAACGCGTAACACGAGCTTGATTACATATAGTGACTGAGAGATGGAAAGCTGAAACAATACAAGAATCTACTACGCTAACAATATATACTATCCGGGCTCAACTATCACACGAAACACTGTATCCACACACAAAACAGTGTGTATACTAGCAAATTCCAGAGATCAATAGCCCCTGAAATAGCAGCACAAGAGAGAGGGGGGAGACGGACATCACTTTACGACAAGAGTCAGCAGACTGAAACAGAAAAATGGGGTCAGGTGGATCTTTGAGACGAAGTCAAGGGTTTTCCCTCTGAATTGTCTCAAGAATACTTGACAGGGGAAAAGTACAAGGGGAGGGATGGAGTGAGCTCAACCAACAGACTCAAGGAGCAGGGGAGTCTGACCATATATGTGGAGGTGCAGGGGGGAGTATAACCACATATAGGGAGTGGAAGGGAGGAAATATATCCACATATGGAGAGGAGTAAGAGTGAGAAACATATCCAGATGAGTGAGTGGTAATGAGATCTTGGAGTGAATCTGAGAAGTTGAGTATTATCAATATATATGAAAGCACTTTCGTGTGTTAGAATAATATGGGATTTTCGAGACACAATTTAGAACAGATACTATACGAGTGAGGGGACACTAGGGGACACTAGGGGACACTAGGGGACACTTGGAGACACTAGGGGACACTAGGGGACACTTGGAGACACTCGGGGACACTAGGGGACACGAGGGGGAAGACTGAAGAGTTAGAAGCAAGTGGACACACTTACGAAATATAAACCTTTATATCGCCACAGCAATATAAAGCGTAAATATTTCAGTGAAAATTTTGCTCGTTTACTGAACGTTGAGAGTCGGAGCCCAGGTGATGAAGCACAACCATCCTTAACCACGTTTGTACTAACAAATACAAACATGTGGAGAAACAGAACAAACAAACACAGCCACACACATACACACACACAGACCACTGCACAAAGGCCAACACCTTTTTTACCGCAAATTTTAATAAAACAAAAGTTTGTTTACTTTCTCTTGCCACAGAAATGCTTCTGCAGGTTGCAGACGCAGCAGCTCCCCTGCAGACGCAGCAGCTACCATGCAGACACAGCAGCTACCATGCAGACACAGCAGCTACCATGCAGATACACAATTCTCTGCGGTAGCAGACAAGGAAAATATTAGTTGGCTTGTCCTGACTTGCTCCATTCACTGACTTGAATTTCTAGCGGCTTGCATTTTTGCCTCATGAACTGACCTGAGAGTGAGTGACCTGACTCATACTCACCGCTGATCTAGTCGTTACTCACCTGACCTGTCTGCCAATGACCTGACCTGACCTGACCTGACCTGGTACTGTGACCTCACTTGATACGTAATTATTGTGTTCCCTGTCCTGTCTCCCATGGTGTTGTGTGTGTAGTGTGTTTATCTCTGCCTCCCTCCCATGGTGCTGGGCTTATAATGACATTAATCATCCTCGTTGATCATCCTCATTATTCTTCGTTGATCACCCCCTTCTACACCTATTATTATTGACCTCTTCCTCTTCTTTATAATTCTTCTACACCCTCTTTTATCGTCTTATGAAAGGCTATAATACTCCTTTCAGATTCCTTTAACATCATTCTTTACTTTCTTTTATCATACCTTTATTCACATTATCATTTTCCTTCACCATTTTCTATCATACCCATTTATCCAACTTTATCATCCTTCTAAACTCTCGTTCATCCTATCCTACTAAATAATCATCCTTCATAAATCATCTTGATGATTGCATTGAGTGCCTCGTACTCGACTGCTCATCAGAGCTCATTATATTCCAGAGTATATTGATGATTTTATCTTCGCTAATCATTATGCATCATTTCGTAGCTCCTTTGAGGCATGGTCATTGACCCCTGACCTTGTTATCGTCGCCATTCAGCGGTCACAGCGTCATCTTAAGCCAATCAGAGGTCGTTGTTATCTTATAATGAAGTGGTCTTTTGTTATCATGTGTTGCTCGTCTGGTAATTTACTCGGTGTATTGTTAAGTGTATTTTATCATTCACAGGTGAGAGAAAAGTTGGTGAGGGAAGGAGAGAGATGGAAGAGAAAATAAAAGGGGTATAGAGGGAAGGGAAGAGAAATAGGGAAGAGGGGAATCAAGTGAGAAGACAAAAACGCAAAGAGAAAGTGGTGGATGGAGGATACAGAGAGTGAAATGGAGGTAGCGATTGGAAGGAACAGAAAGGGAGAGGATAATTTTTGAAGAGGCAGGGAAACAAAGATGGAAAAGTGAATGAGAAAAATGGCAGGAAGTAAATAGGTAAGGAGGCAGCGAAGGTGTGATGTATCGAAGAAGGAAATAAGAGGAAATGAGAAAATAGTTGGACGGAAGGAGAAATTGAATGACTGAAGAATAGGGGAAATGGGAGTGAGTGGGTAAAATGGAAAGGGATGAATGGAGGTTACCTGAAAAGGAAGGAGAAGGAGATTTAAGAATTCCTAGAGAGTTGGAGTAAGGGGAAAATGTTTGATGAGGATAGAATAAAGCTGGGAGATAAGATACATGAAAATCAAGAAGCAAAAAAAGATGGATAACAATAAATTGGAAAGGAAATTGGAAGAAACAAGAGAGAGAGAGAGATAAAAGGAAATGTAGGTCGAAAGAGGAAAAGAGAAGAGGTTTAAAGAGAGGAAGAAAAAAATAGAGATAGAGAGAGAGAGAGAGAGAGAGAGAGAGAGAGAGAGAGAGAGAGAGAGAGAGAGAGAGAGAGAGAGTGCCAGTGAGAGTGAATAAATCCTCGTGAATGAATCCTAAATAGTTGTGTATTTTATAAATAAATAAGAGAATGCATTAGTGGGACATGAAAATATATGAAATTACTAGTACATATAGGTGGGTACACACACACACTTTTACTGGAACTAAACCTCACGACACTGGAAGACAGAAGAGTTAGAGAAGACATGATCACTACCTACAAAATTCTCAGAGGGATCGAGAGAGTAGATAAACTGTTTAACACTGGTGGAACACGAACAAGGGGACACAGGTGGAAACTGAGTAGCCAAATGAGTAGCCAAATGAGCCACAGGGACGTTAGAAAGAACTTTTTTCAGTGTCAGAGTAGTTAACGGATGGAATGCATTAGGCAGTGATGTGGTGGAGGCTGACTCCATACACAGTTTCAAGTGTAGATATGATAGAGCCCAATAGGCTCAGGAATCTGTACACCAGTTGATTGACAGTTGAGAGGCGGGACCAAAGAGCCAGAGCTCAACCCCCTGCTAGCACAACTAGGTGAGTACACACACACACACACACACACACACACACACACACACACACACACACACACACACACACACACACACACACACACACACACACACACACATTTATGACCCCAGAACAAATAAAGTTACTTTTAATTAAACCATTTCAAATCTAATTTATCAGTTTTGCTCAACTAATTAATTAATTAACAAGATGAAGGCACTCGGGTGTACACCCTAGCGCTGGGAGGTACACCAGGATGTACACCAGAAGGTACAGCAGGAGGTACACCAGGGCCAAGGACGTACCCCAGGGCCAAGGACGTACCCCAGGGCCAAGGACGTACCCCAGGGCCAAGGACGTACCCCAGGGCCAAGGACGTACCCCAGGGCCAAGGACGTACCCCAGGGCAAGGACGTACCCCAGAGCCAAGGACGTACCCCAGGGCCAAGGACGTACAACAGGGCCAAGGACGTACCCCAGGGCCAAGGACGTACAACAGGGCCAAGGACGTACTCCAGGGCCAAGGACGTACCCTAGGGCCAAGGACGTACCCCAGGGCCCAGGACGTACCCCAGGGCCAAGGACGTACCCCAGGGCCAAGGACGTACCCCAGGGCCAAGGACGTACCCCAGGGTCAAGGACGTACCCCAGGGCCAAGGACGTACCCCAGGGCCAAGGACGTACCCCAGGGCCAAGGACGTACCCCAGGGCCAAGGACGTACACCAGGTCTCAAGGGGTACATCAAGCAATGACGAGGCCACAAAAAGATAATTACCTGCTTGCTGCTTTAAGTTTCTTGAGTCTGCTCGCGTAAACTTGTGATTTATGAGAGCATGTAGCCAGGAATGTGCTGCGGAAAATATATTATAAGACCTCTAAAAATATATTTATATATTTATATATTATATGTTATATTACGTTGCTACAATTTATAGAGAACACATATATAACAATCAGTGTTCGAAGACCTCGTCCAGCTCCTCGGAGGTTGGGTGTGTGCCCAAGATACAGTACACATTTCCTCTCTGAACGGCGACACCGTGGCGCAGGAACAGGAAACTGGCTGCTCATGGGTCTCTAGTTTTCCCAATACGATCCTCGCCCACTTCCTTTAAGAACTTAAGTGCACATTTACCCCAGGCGTCCAGAGTCTCAGAGCCTATCGGCACGAACCTGTAACAACGTTCTAGGTCCCTGTACTTGTTGGTTTTCTGAGGTCTCCCTGAAGGTGGCCGCCCCGCCTCCCTCAGCTGCGCTGTAAGGTAGATAGGTATCAGCCAATGTGGAAGCACATGTGTAGTCCCCCACGACCTGTTTACCTTCCCTCCACGGCTGCAGGGTGACTCCATCTGGGCGTTTTTGGCTGTTGTCAGGTCTGCACAACTGGGGTTCTCTTTGTGCTGGACACCCAGCTGTAGCCAAACTTCTCTTGATGATGTCATTGACTGCTTCATGTCTGGCAATCTTTCCCTGTGTCTTACGACAGATGAGACCATGGCTGCCGTATTGGTCTGCCCGTGCATGGCCGCAAATACACCGGTGCTCGGTGGAGATAGGGGCGGCAAGGCGCAGAGCAACACCAATACTTAGGGTCCGATGGTCCAGGCGGGTCCCCAAGGCGGAATTAGGGACTGCCAACAGGAAGTCCCCAGCATGGGAGCTTGCACAGCTAAGAGATGATATAATTTACATAATCAGAGAATGTCTGTCTGTCTTTTCAAAGTTGGAGGCCAGAAGCTCGGGGCCAGTCTCACCAAAATGTGCATGGGAAATTGGTTTGGAATTCGGGAACAATAGGCTGGTTTAGGCAGACCTAAGTTAATGTTTTAAGAAATATTAGTAATTATAAAAATCCTCCAGTGGCATTTTCATAGTAAAATGCGAAATATGTCATGTGATTTCCGTGGAGTTTTAATTAAAATAAAATAAAAATTAAAATAAAATGATAAGCAAGTCAACAAAAGAAAATCAAAGCTTTCTGAGGGACCTAAACAATTGTTTCAGTGCTTCTTGAGGCGGAAGAAGCTGGTACCCGGCTTTACCCGGGTCTCTTTCCACCCCCGTTCTTTGTTTGACTTAGGTTGGAAGTCAGGCTCTTGGGTCTAGCAACACCTACTTCATGTAGAGAGAGAGAGAGAGAGAGAGAGAGAGAGAGAGAGAGAGAGAGAGAGAGAGAGAGAGAGAGAGAGAGAGAGAGAGAGAGAGAGAGAGAGACTGACATAGATAAAAAATATATATAAATTTCACAGAATAAAATTATACTCACGAGGAAACGACACCTTCACATAAATCACAGCCCCAGTATCATAATTGTCCAACCAACTTCATACAAAAATGAACATTAGAATAATTTATTGCAAAAACTATCTGAATAATTTCCATAAAGATTATTATTAATAGTGAAGAGTTTCGCATTTCTTCTTTCTCTCTGTAATGCCTTATTAACTTTGTGTTTTTGAATAATATTATTAATATGTGTTTGTGAGTAAATAAAATATTTTGCTTTTAGTCCAGTTTATTCTTCATTTATTTACAATTAGTGTAAATAATTTTAGCTTTACTGATATTATATATCGCTGATGTTATTGCTTTTTATTACTTTTTATTTTAAAATTTATTTTATAATTTTGTTTCAGGATTTGCATGATGTAATTTTTAATTCGTTATAATTATTATTTTTTTGTCCCATTGTGTTTCGTGACAAGGTGTTGTTATATGTTGTAAAGGTGTTGTTATATGTTGTAAAGGTGTTGTTGTCAAGCACATGGTAATGTTCCCTCTCAAGTCATCTAACTTATATTTACTTTTAAGTCTTAAGTCATCTAACTATACGTTGGTGATCTCCCTTAAGTAATCTAACTTAGAAGAAACAGATGCATCTTCATATTTTTGGTTTACACAGGTGGGTACAAGAACAGACGACTGCTGACTCGTATGCAAGTTGAGCTCTAAGATCTGCAGCTCCCAGGGAAAGCTCTCAGGAAAGCTCTCAGACTCCCAGCCTAAGAATTTTCCCTTTTCATATCTTATGGTAATCCTTACCCACTATTTTCCCCGTAATACGACCCGCCAATCGTTTAACAACCAGGTACCCAATCAATGCTGAGGTGAACAGAGGCATACACAGTTATAGGATTGGCACCTAGTCAATCCTCTCCGGGCAGGATACGAAACCAGACCAAATTATTGTATTATTATTATTTTACTTAAGAGTTAATCTTCCAGTTCCTTCAGATTTCTTTTATTGTATATTAAATTATTTAAAAAATTATAAAAATGAAAAGAAGGAAAATATATTTATATAGACCAAGAAAAAGCTACATAAGAAAAGACGACAAAAATTTGTTTATGAATGAAGAGGTAAAGTAGAATTTGAGAAATAATATGCAGATCAATTTAATAATAAAAGTAAAATGACTTCTAAGAGGAACATGAAAAGAGAAGTGGAATTACAAGTAAAAAGAGGTAATGGAATTATAGAAATGAAGGACATTATAACATATCACGTTTTTTGACCAAAATATAATTAATTTTTTTGACCAAAATATAATTTAAATTTTTGACCAAAATATAATTAAATTTTTTGACTAAAATATAATTAAATTTTTTGACCAATATAATTACATTTTTTGACCAAAATGCAATTTAATTTTTTGACCAAAATGTAATTCAATTTTTTGACCAAAATGTAATTCAATTTTTTGACCAAAATAAAATTACATTTTTTGATCATAATATAATTTAATTTTTTGACCAAAATATAATTAAATTTTTTGACCAAAATATAATTATATTTTTTGACCAAAATATAATTAAATGTTTGACCAAAATATAATTAAATTTTTGACCAAAGTATAATGTTAATTTTTACCAAAATACAATTAATTTTTTGACCAAAACATAATTTAATTTTTTGAACAAAATATAATTTAATTTTTTGACCAAAATATAATTTTATTTTTTTGACCAAAATCTAATAATTTTGACCCAAAATATAATTTGGGCCTTCTCTCAGTGCTTGTTTTTATTATCTTCATTGTTTTAAAATACACTTTAATTAAAGTTTTCTTTATTTACTGCATCTCAAATATTCGTTGATAAAATTATTTCAGTTTTATATAAACTTGCAAATTTTCATATTTTTCTGTGCTGAGGGTTTTGAATTCATTCATTAATTCATATTATTTATTGCATATTAAACAATTCATACAAAACCCTCCCTCCGCATCGCTTATTAATTCTATATTTAATTTTCAAAGGCATTCAGAATGTTTAAATTAATAAAAATATAAAGTAGTAGTTTTTAGTTATTGGTTTCAGTTCAATTTGTCGTTATATAATATATTTACGGCTACAGAGATTAAAAAAAAATGCATTGTGCAGTGTTTGTTTACATGTCAATATAAATTACTTTAAATATTTAAATATTTAATTTATTTAAATATTAAATATAGGCCTACTGTAAATATAAATATTTACAGTTGGCCTATATGCATACTCCTGATGTCTAGGAAAATGCATTTAGGGCCTTTACCTATGTACAAAACTTTAACCAATGCAATATGCAGGTCTTCAAGTATTCCCCCGTTCCTGTAAAAATCATTTTGCAATTTTTCGTTGCAACAGATTCATCCCGTGCCTTTGCATAAAGCTCTTTCTTGTCTCAATAACTCTGAGGGTTGGTCTTGGTCGACTATATTACACTGAAGCTTGCGTTATATTCAACAATTCAACCCTCTACTATCTATGATAAAATGCCACGCATTTCATACAATGGACCTTATCCCTCCATAGAAATATATAATATTTTTCAGGTGTTCAAGCTTATTGTTATAGATTCCACCCCCTTTTCTCATCACATAATGCATTCCGACCCTCCAAGCCCCTACTAATATAATGGATTTCAACCCTCCAAAGCCTTTACAGCAAAGCTTTCAAATCCCAACGTCAGCCTCAGATCCAAGCAGACATCGCTGTTGCCGGCGCAGCAGAGCCTGAGTGAGTGATGATTCTGCTCCTACATGACCAGAAGTGGAGCAGACTATCAACTTGAAGAATTTTAGCAAATAACTTTGGGAAACTTTAGACAGTAGGAAAGGCAGATGGATGCCTCAGAGAGCGTCCCAGTGTTAATTGGACGACGGTAGCATAGGCCAACAGGCTATGACAGAGTTTACATTTAGTCAAATCTACTAAATCTGTAGTAGTAGATTTGACTAAAATCTAATCACTGCTCATTTTATTCTCATTTTATTACAATTAATATCACCATCCATATCACCTTCCTCATTCCCTCCTCATTAAACCCTCACAGTTAGCAAACAAAACGGTGAGGTTTGGAATTATCTAATTGTGCTAACTCACTTATGCCTTCAGAATCAAGCGTTAGCTCTCGGGCTCAGGTTTTTCAGCAAGTAGTGTAATCAGGGGTACATTCCACTGATGGAACTCTCTGTTTTTTTTCGGTGGGTATGCCATGTCTGCCAATTGGGTACAGTGCCAATGGGTATATATATATATATATATATATATATATATATATATATATATATATATATATATATATATATATATATATATATATATATATATATAAATATATATATATATATATATATATATATATATATATATATATATATATATGTATATATATATATGTATATGTATATATATATATATATATATATATATATATATATATATATATAAATATATATATATATGTATATATATATATGTATATGTATATATATATATATATATATATATATATATATATATATATATATATATATATATATATATATATATATATATATATATATATATATATATATATATATATAACTGAAAACTCACACCCCAGAAGTGACTCGAACCCATACTCCCAGAAGCCACGCAACTGGTATGTACAAGACGCCTTAATCCACTTGACCATCACGACCGGACATAATGAGGTGATAGCCGAGGCTATATGAACCACCCCACCGCCGGCACTCGGATAGTTATCTTGGGCATAGCATTTTACCAAATCACCTCATTCTTTGGGGCACACGTGAGGAACACAAATGCGAACAAGCCTGAATGGTCCCCAGGACATATGCAACTGAAAACTCACACCCCAGAAGTGACTCGAACCCATACTCCCAGAAGCCACGCAACTGGTATGTACAAGACGCCTTAATCCACTTGACCATCACGACCGGACATAATGAGGTGATAGCCGAGGCTATATGAACCACCCCACCGCCGGCACTCGGATAGTTATCTTGGGCATAGCATTTTACCAAATCACCTCATTCTTTGGGGCACACGTGAGGAACACAAATGCGAACAAGCCTGAATGGTCCCCAGGACATATGCAACTGAAAACTCACACCCCAGAAGTGACTCGAACCCATACTCCCAGAAGCCACGCAACTGGTATGTACAAGACGCCTTAATCCACTTGACCATCACGACCGGACATAATGAGGTGATAGCCGAGGCTATATGAACCACCCCACCGCCGGCACTCGGATAGTTATCTTGGGCATAGCATTTTACCAAATCACCTCATTCTTTGGGGCACACGTGAGGAACACAAATGCGAACAAGCCTGAATGGTCCCCAGGACATATGCAACTGAAAACTCACACCCCAGAAGTGACTCGAACCCATACTCCCAGAAGCCACGCAACTGGTATGTACAAGACGCCTTAATCCACTTGACCATCACGACCGGACATAATGAGGTGATAGCCGAGGCTATATGAACCACCCCACCGCCGGCACTCGGATAGTTATCTTGGGCATAGCATTTTACCAAATCACCTCATTCTTTGGGGCACACGTGAGGAACACAAATGCGAACAAGCCTGAATGGTCCCCAGGACATATGCAACTGAAAACTCACACCCCAGAAGTGACTCGAACCCATACTCCCAGAAGCCACGCAACTGGTATGTACAAGACGCCTTAATCCACTTGACCATCACGACCGGACATAATGAGGTGATAGCCGAGGCTATATGAACCACCCCACCGCCGGCACTCGGATAGTTATCTTGGGCATAGCATTTTACCAAATCACCTCATTCTTTGGGGCACACGTGAGGAACACAAATGCGAACAAGCCTGAATGGTCCCCAGGACATATGCAACTGAAAACTCACACCCCAGAAGTGACTCGAACCCATACTCCCAGAAGCCACGCAACTGGTATGTACAAGACGCCTTAATCCACTTGACCATCACGACCGGACATAATGAGGTGATAGCCGAGGCTATATGAACCACCCCACCGCCGGCACTCGGATAGTTATCTTGGGCATAGCATTTTACCAAATCACCTCATTCTTTGGGGCACACGTGAGGAACACAAATGCGAACAAGCCTGAATGGTCCCCAGGACATATGCAACTGAAAACTCACACCCCAGAAGTGACTCGAACCCATACTCCCAGAAGCCACGCAACTGGTATGTACAAGACGCCTTAATCCACTTGACCATCACGACCGGACATAATGAGGTGATAGCCGAGGCTATATGAACCACCCCACCGCCGGCACTCGGATAGTTATCTTGGGCATAGCATTTTACCAAATCACCTCATTCTTTGGGGCACACGTGAGGAACACAAATGCGAACAAGCCTGAATGGTCCCCAGGACATATGCAACTGAAAACTCACACCCCAGAAGTGACTCGAACCCATACTCCCAGAAGCCACGCAACTGGTATGTACAAGACGCCTTAATCCACTTGACCATCACGACCGGACATAATGAGGTGATAGCCGAGGCTATATGAACCACCCCACCGCCGGCACTCGGATAGTTATCTTGGGCATAGCATTTTACCAAATCACCTCATTCTTTGGGGCACACGTGAGGAACACAAATGCGAACAAGCCTGAATGGTCCCCAGGACATATGCAACTGAAAACTCACACCCCAGAAGTGACTCGAACCCATACTCCCAGAAGCCACGCAACTGGTATGTACAAGACGCCTTAATCCACTTGACCATCACGACCGGACATAATGAGGTGATAGCCGAGGCTATATGAACCACCCCACCGCCGGCACTCGGATAGTTATCTTGGGCATAGCATTTTACCAAATCACCTCATTCTTTGGGGCACACGTGAGGAACACAAATGCGAACAAGCCTGAATGGTCCCCAGGACATATGCAACTGAAAACTCAGTTGCATATGTCCTGGGGACCATTCAGGCTTGTTCGCATTTGTGTTCCTCACGTGTGCCCCAAAGAATGAGGTGATTTGGTAAAATGCTATGCCCAAGATAACTATCCGAGTGCCGGCGGTGGGGTGGTTCATATAGCCTCGGCTATCACCTCATTATGTCCGGTCGTGATGGTCAAGTGGATTAAGGCGTCTTGTACATACCAGTTGCGTGGCTTCTGGGAGTATGGGTTCGAGTCACTTCTGGGGTGTGAGTTTTCAGTTGCATATGTCCTGGGGACCATTCAGGCTTGTTCGCATTTGTGTTCCTCACGTGTGCCCCAAAGAATGAGGTGATTTGGTAAAATGCTATGCCCAAGATAACTATCCGAGTGCCGGCGGTGGGGTGGTTCATATAGCCTCGGCTATCACCTCATTATGTCCGGTCGTGATGGTCAAGTGGATTAAGGCGTCTTGTACATACCAGTTGCGTGGCTTCTGGGAGTATGGGTTCGAGTCACTTCTGGGGTGTGAGTTTTCAGTTGCATATGTCCTGGGGACCATTCAGGCTTGTTCGCATTTGTGTTCCTCACGTGTGCCCCAAAGAATGAGGTGATTTGGTAAAATGCTATGCCCAAGATAACTATCCGAGTGCCGGCGGTGGGGTGGTTCATATAGCCTCGGCTATCACCTCATTATGTCCGGTCGTGATGGTCAAGTGGATTAAGGCGTCTTGTACATACCAGTTGCGTGGCTTCTGGGAGTATGGGTTCGAGTCACTTCTGGGGTGTGAGTTTTCAGTTGCATATGTCCTGGGGACCATTCAGGCTTGTTCGCATATATATATATATATATATATATATTCTGTTTTTTTTAGAAATTCCAAAGCATAACGAGATTAGTTTTACATAAATAATCATTACAATTTTAGTGGGTTTCTAACTTTATATAATATTGGGGATTTAATTCTAAGGGGAATTATGGGGATATAATTTTGTAAGCAGCTGCAGGTGTGGTAAACGGATTAAATAAATATTATCAATACCAAATGAAAACGGTCATATTATTCTTAGTAATAATAATAAAACTTATTATTATATCAACATTGCTCCTAATAGCGTTAATGAGGGGTGAGGTACTTATGAGAATAAAGCTCCATGTATGATTTTGTTCTGCTTCGAGGATTATGAGAACAAGGAGCTTGGATATAAGGACAAGGAACAAGGAACGTGAACCTGTGTAAGGACAAGGAACTTCGATTCGAGGGAAATAAGCTGGGATATGAGGACAAGGAGCTGGGATATGAGGACAAGGAGCTGGGATATGAGGACAAGGAGCTGGGATATGAGGACAAGGAACTGATATATGAGGACAAGGAGCTGGGATATAAGGACAAGGAGCTGGGATATGAGGACTAGGAGCTGGGATATGAGGACAAGGAGCTAGGATATGAGTACAAGGAGCTGATATATGAGGACAAGGAGCTGATATATGAGTACAAGGAGCTGGGGTATGAGGACAAGGAACTGGGGTATGAGGACAAGGAACTGAGATATGAGTACAAGGAGCTGGGATATGAGTACAAGGAGCTGGGATATGAGGACAAGGAGCTGGGCTATGAGGACAAGGAGCTGGGATATAAGGACAAGGAGCTGGGATATGAGGACTAGGAGCTTTAATATGAGTACAAGGAGCTGGGATATGAGTACAAGGAGCTGGGATACAAGTACAATGAGCTGGGATACGAAGGGTGAATTGAAGCACCCGTGTCCTAGCCAATCTGGAAACGCTCCCTGACCATGAAATTAGTGAAGCCATTGCTGTACCGTCCAAGTAGATAGCCTTAACAACAAAAGTAATAACCAAGAAGGAGTCAAATGGAAGAGATAAGGAGACAGGCGACAGAGAAAGACGAAAACAGACGGAAGGAAATGGAAAATCGGAAAGTTCTGTACCTTTTTGTGTGAGATCTGAGGAGATGGATATATATCAGGTGAGGGAAGGATAGGAGGATAGGAGGAAGGGGTGAGGCGACGGGATGGATAAAAGGATAGTGGGAGGGGAGACATCGAATAAAGTAGTGAGGTATTAAATGATCGGGAAAGGAAAAAAGAGAAGAGATGGGGAAAAAATTGAGAAAATGAATGTGGAAAAGGAGGATGGAGAGTAAGAGATTAAGGGAGAGAAGAATGGAAAGGGGGACAGAAGGATGGAATTATGAAGAGTGTCAGCAAGGGATGAAAGAGGATAGATGCAGGGAGGCTGGGATGGAGGCAGTGGGAAGGAGGCAGGGAGGCTGGGATGGAGACAGTGGGAAGGAGGCAGGGAGGCTGGGATGGAGACAGTGGGAAGGAGGCAGGGAGAGACAATTGTTTAGAAGGATGGATGGAGTAATAATGGGATGGAATGAAAAGGTGGACTTAAGAATGGAGGAATATATAGAGGGGATAGGAAGAAGAGACGTACTGAAAGGATAACAGAGCCAGGGATAACGTATCAGTAAATATTTATGATAATGATGGAATTAATGATAACAGTAATATCAAGAGAGAGAGAGAGAGAGAGAGAGAGAGAGAGAGAGAGAGAGAGAGAGAGACATGCAGACAGACAGGGAAGGATTTTCGATGGACAAAAGGAGTACCTCTACCATGGGAAACAAAGAGTCACAGTGCGATACCCCAGAGTGACGGGATTTACCAGTGACGTTCCACAAGGTTCACCTTTGGAACCGATTCTATTTCTATGTGAACTACCTACCAGAAGGGATAGATACCTTCCTCTCAATGTTTGCCGATGATACAAAACTTGTAAGATTAACTACATTGTAACACTGCATGAAACTCTAAAAGAACCTAGACAAATTAAAAATATAATCCTTAACGTGGCTACTAGAGTTCAACACTAGCAAGTGCAACGTAATGGAGCTGGGTACAGAGACTCGGTGACCGGACACAAGGGGTCACATCAGAGAGGAAATCTTATTGAAATAGAACAGAGAAAAAAGACTTGGGGCTTGATATTGCTCCCAACCTATGACCACATCCAAACAATATAATCAGCGGCATATGAAAACTCGTTGTGCTGTATACCTTCCCAAGTATACCACTCGAACAATCGACTCGTTCAAGGTTTACCGCGATAAACAAGAATCTTTATCGCGGTTTACCACGATAACAAGAATCTTCATCATGGTTTACCACGATAACAAGAATCTCCATAGCGGTTTACCACGATAACAAGAATCTCCATAGCGGTTTACCACGATAACAAGAATCTCCATTGCGGTTTACCACGATAACAAGTATCCCGCAACACAAATCGATAACTTGCCTCGCATGGCTAACTTAAAGCTCATTGTTCAGATGGAAAGTCATCCACCGGAAGGGTTAAAAATCTCAACGCTTAGGCTCGAGTTGAAGAAAAAAAAACAGATGATCTATCATAACAGGAGGAGAGGGAGGAAGAGGGGGAAGGGATGAGGGGGGAATGAGAGAGAAAGAGAGAGAGAGAGAGAGAGAGAGAGAGAGAGAGAGAGAGAGAGAGAGAGAGAGAGAGAGAGAGAGAGAGAGAGAGAGGAGGAACAAGGGGCAAAAAAGACGGTACTCAAAATAACAATAAAAGCCGGAATTATTTTTAATTTGATACAACAAAGAAATTAAGTTCCTGGGACTTTTTCATGAATTAGGAAATGAAGGTGGGATGGGTGTATAGGAAGGGAAAGGGGGGGAAGGAATGGGCTAAGGGGAAAGGGGGGGGAAGGGGTGAGTTTAGAGGGGGGAAGAGTGAGGAGGTTGAAGGAAGCGTGACTAGAGAAGAGGTGACAGGTAAAGCACGGGTAACAGAGTGAGTCCGGTGTAGAACACAACATTCACTAACCTCCAGGTATTAAGACAACACTTGGGCAAGACTTAGGGTCTTGGGGAACACTTGGGCAAGGTTCAGGGGTCTGCTGCCTATCATTCTTTGTGATTTTTACTTTAGTTGAAAAAGATTTAAGGATTGCATTTTGTTCCAACTTATGGGCTTTGACACAAGGAATTCTCCCAAGAAACTGAGAAGAGAAATAATTTTTATATCAATTTTTATATAATAGTTATAGTATTTCCCCTATAATGTTGGGTGAGTCTATCTCCAAGAGTCTCCTATTTTGGATAGACAGCCTGATAGACATTCTCTAATATCGATATAGATGATTAAAATATAACTGAAATTAATATAAATACCTTCCTAGAAAAATGTATTTTTCAATATTTGTGAAAATTTGATCTAACGAAATCGCATGTTTTGTAGGTAATGCAAAACAGTTTTGGTGTTAGAACTGACCATTGTAGTGGTCAGTTCAGGAGTGCACTCAGGTTATTGCTGAGTGCACTCACTCACCATCACTTTTTGTTCCAAGTCATTTAGATATTCCCAAACCTTGGTCTTCACTCTTCCTTTTATCCTAGACTGTTCCACCTAAATTCTTAGGTAAACCAAGAATATGTATATATATAGTTTACCACGACTTCCCTTGCCTGTTAAATTTTAAATAATATGTTATTAACAATTATTCGGTTGGTTACAAAAGGTTATTTAGAGGTAAATTTATTCGCTTTAGGCTTGACGGCTGAGTGAACAACGCTCGGTATTCATAGTCCTGAGGTTCCGGGTTCGATTCCCTGTGGAGGCGGAAACAAATGGGTAGAGTTTCTTTCACTCTGATGCCTCTCTCCACCTAGCAGTAAATAGGTAACAGGGAGTTAGACAGCTGCTACGGGCTGCTTCCTGGGGATGTGTAACAAAAAGGAGGCCTGGTCGAGGACCGGGCCGCGGGGACGCTAAGCCCCGAAATCACCTCTAGACTAACCTCAAAATATAAGTTCAAATTGTATTTGTAATATATATATGTATTGCTATTTTCTATCTGAATCATGTATGTAAGTGCATGTGTATGTCTTCAATGAGTGTGTGCGTATGTGTGTACACATCTAGTTGTGCTTGCGGGGGTTGAGCTCTGGCTCTTTGGTCCCGCCTCTCAACTGTCAATCAACTGGTGTACAGGTTCCTGAGCCTACTGGGCTCTATCATATATACATTTGAAACTGTGTATGGAGTCTGCCTCCACCACATCACTGCCTGTGTGTATGTGCGTGTGTGTTTGTGTGTGTGTTAATGCCTCGGTGTTCAAAAATGTGTTTATCTGTACAAATCTAAATTAACATAGCAATTTATTTTTGCTCCTTCCCCTTCCCCTGCCCAGTAGCCCTGGAGTTCCGTGCCGTCCCCCTGCCCAGTAGCGCTGGAGCTCCGTACTCCACGGAACTCCTTCACCAACTCCTAGCAAGTTCAGCCACCTTCTCCAGCCAGCTATACTCCCCAACACTACATTATACATTTCATAAGAGAACAAAGTATCTCCATCGCAGACACCCGAGCCAGATGCTCTCTCCAATATCTGCACCTGATGGCTTCTTCCCTCCCTCCCTCCCAGGCACCTCTACTTCAGGGGGAGGTGGTGGGAGTGCTGTGGGAGCAGTGTGTATGGGGGAGAAGGAGCAGGCAAGAGTGAGGGAGAGGCAAGAGTGAGGGAGTAAGTAGATAGATGGAGGATAAGAATGGAGAGGGACATAAATACAAAGAGGAATGAGAGAAACACACATAAAGAGGAAGAGAGTGACATGAGGAGATTATATATATATATATATATATATATATATATATATATATATATATATATATATATATATATATATATATATATATATATATATATATTGGTGTATACTGGCAGCAGGTTTTCTTTCAAACATGTTTCATTGAATATGACCGCATATTCTGTATTTATTATTTTCTGGTTTAGGGCTTCTATCCCTCTAACTATTTTCTTAGCATCAGGGCTTAACTGAAATAGGAGTTCTCCAAAACTCATTTTCGTACTTTTAAGGTGAAGAAAAGAAGTGATTTACTATAGAGTGTATTACACTTATTTGTATAATTTGCACGACGTTTCGAACCTCCATGGTTCATTCTCAAGTGAACAGATCTTACAATACTAGTTGATTTTATACCCGCATTAGGTCAGGTGATAATACAATGAAGGTGAAAACATGAGGGGATACATAAGGGATAAACATAGGGGCTGCAGAAGGCTTATTGGCCCATACGAGGCATCTCCTATCTAAACACAAAGATTAATCCAGTGTAATTGGCCTGTTATGTTGGACATTGTCTTCTGTGTTGGCATCGATATGTTCTTGTCTTGTCCTTACTCTCATGGTGGGTAGAGTAAATAGTTCCGTGATTTGGGTGTTCATGGTAGGTCGCTCTATTCTTATGTGAATTGCCTTAAGAATTTGTAATCTTCTTGAATCTTGGGTTTTGTCTATTATGCAAGTATTCTTGTTCAACATTTCTCTTGTTAGAGTAATGTCATGGGCTTGTCTCATGTGATTCCTAGGGGCGCCAGATTGAAGATGGCATGTCAAACGCCTCGTCAGCTTGGTCGACGTCATACCTATGTACTTACATTGAAGGTTACATCCTTCGTGGGGGCAAGTGTACATGTATACAACGCTTGACTGCTGTAGAGGGTTCTCCGTCGGCTTCGGGCTGTTTTTGATAAGGAGTTCGGAAGTCTTCTTGGTTTTGTAGAATATTATCAGGTTTATGTTTTGGTTAGGAGTAGTGCTTTTTACTCCTTTACGGATTATTTCTTTCATTATTCTTTCCTCTTTTATATGTTCACTGTGCATGGTTGATTTGTAATATAATTTTATTGGGGGTGTTGTGGTTTCTGTTCTAGGTTCTGAATTATACCAACGGTCCAAGTGTCTTCTTATAGCAGCGTTTATTTCCGCGTTGCTTTATCCGTTGTTCACCAATACCTGAGTTACTCTTTCAAACTCTCTACTCACGTTGCTCCATTCAGAGCAGTGGGTAAGCGCTCGACGAATACAAGCATTGAGAACACTGGCTTTGTATCTTTGGGGGCACTCACTTCTACCGTTCAGGCATAATCCTATATATATATATATATATATATATATATATATATATATATATATATATATAACTGAAAACTCACACCCCAGAAGTGACTCGAACCCATACTCCCACAACTGGTATGTACAGGGACGCCTTAATCCGCTTGACCATCACGACCGGACATAAGGAAGTGATAGCCGAGGCTATATGAACCACTTCCCCGCCGGCACTCGGATGGTAATCTTGGGCATAGCATTTTATCAAATCACCTCATTCTTTGGGGCACACGTGAGGAACACAAATGCAAACAAGCCATATATATATATATATATATATATATATATATATAGAGTGTGTGTGTATGTGTTTCATTATCACCACCACCACCACCATATTACTCATTAGTAACACGTTTATTTAAATATATATATATATATATATATATATATATATATATATATATATATATATATATATATATATATATATATATATATATATATATATATATATATATATTATGATTCTAAATCAAAATATATTTAGAAACTGCATCACCAACAGGAACCAAAGCCAGAGCCACAGCAATCACTGTCACTCACTGTGATATAACTCTCAACATAGAAATCATTTCCTCACTTCACAAGGGAGGTGAGGTCTCTCACCTCCCTCTGAGGCCTGTTGCAATCATTGCTCAGTGAAGTGGTAAGCATTAATCAATCCAGCAAGGATTCAATTCGCAGTTGGCCAACATTGAAGGTCTTGCAACAATTGAATATTTAACTGGATGCAATTTGTGGTTGCTAGATTAATATGCCACAGCTTCTAACTCTGACTGTGTCGTGCAAATGAACTAACTCCATGTTGATATTTCGGTGACTTACGAAATGTCAGGTGAGATAATAATTAATTGCAGAGTATTTAATATTTCACAATGTACCTGTGTCGTGCATCGTCCAGTAGCAATGCTACTGGACAATGCAACAAGTAACTGTGGATTGCCAGTTACATACGCTGTCCACTCAGCTATGACCCAGTGGACAAAATATCGAAAGGTGACGTTATTTGAATGTTGAATTAATGTTGAAAGCGTTGAAGAAACATTTGCAAATGTTAATTATATGTTATTTTAACGTCATTCACGCATATTTTACATAATGGGATATTACTCTCGCTTATTGACCAGTTTGCTTATACAACATATTGGTGAGGTTGCACTGGCAAGGACGTATAGGATATATATGCTCAAGAAAGTTCCTCCATTTTTAATCAACACACACAATGGAGGTGTTGCTTCCCACTGTATAAAATGCAACACCCATATCTCATGAAAAATCGTTGCGAAACACAAGTTGATAAAGATTGACGAATGTGCTTGATACAGTAATGAATCAACGTTGATCCTCTGATGATTATAAAAGATATTATCATGTTTCCACCCAACAAACACACAGCATATTAAAAACGTTTTTGTAACGTTATTGGAACATTTGTTGAATGTTAATAGGTTTTGAAAACGTTTTATTTATATATTTTGTGTTTGCTGCGATTACCATTTAAAATCACTGCAGGTGAAATAAATCCCAGTACAGGAAGGGAAACAAATAATTGTATTTGGTCCACTTGCTGCAGTGCTACGCGCCAAAGACAAACAATGAAATTATAATATTGAAATATTATCCTTGCAAACAATGAAACGTAGCAAACGACTGCGAAGTGAGAGCTAAGAGTGACTCTATTTTTAAGTTCCCAGACCTTGAACTCTGTAATTGTTTGCAACAATCACATCATGCAATGGACTCTTAACTATGGCAATTACAGATGGGGCAAGGGATATTAGCTGTGTATATTTAGTTATATAAATAAACTAAGAAGTGAAAATATCTTTTTTGATTAATTGTCAATCTTTCATTTTTCTATTTCAACACAAACACACACCTATGCACACACACACACACGCATATATATATATATATATATATATATATATATATATATATATATATATATATATATATATATATATATAGATATATATATATATAGATAGATATATATAATATAATATGCACCTTTTTCTATACACTTATTCATTTATTATTTTTCTCTGTTTTTTCATTCCTAGATTTTTCTAGCTATTGCACTTTGCAATTTCAGCATTGTCCAACTGAAATATTTTTACTTTTTCATTACCTAAGCTCAGAACTCCTCATTTTCAGAATTACACCTCATTAACTATCTTTCGTCTACTTTGAATGCCCTTGTAGCCATTTTCTTTCTTCTGAAATCACTTCTTGCTCTAACTTTTTACTGCAAATTTGTAAATATTGCAACCAGCATGGAATATTTCCAGGGGAATACTGAAAAATGAAACCCAGAGTGAATTTAAAATCTGGTTAGTGAATGACACATGTCGTCCCTCTCCTCAAAATTTATGTGATGGATTATGTTAAATGTAGTGTGAATCTACACTGATATGACGCACCAAAAATGTTACTCACTTTTAAATATTTCATGACCATAAGAGATATATTTTTATCCCTGTTTGGGATATGTATACCCAGCTCGCAGCGTCCAGCATATCTAAATGAAACATTTCTAATGTTTAACAACATTTTTGTTGTTATATGTATGTGTGTGTGAATGTTTTGATACAGAGAAATGAACTGCTATTAAAGAATGAATCAACCCTTCAGTTTAGATTGTACTTTTTTGTAAGTACTATGTGCACTATTGTACATATATACATATATATATGTTGCCAGAATATATATATTCGAGCAACAAAAATTGCCTGTAACGCTATGCCTGCTAGTGGCTTTACAAGAATGTGAAATCAACTTTATTTCTACGTTCTCTGTTAACCCTCCAATGTGCCTTCTTGTATATTAATACATAAATGATAAATAAATATATGTTTTGTAGTAATAATAATAGGAGTAGGTGTACGAGACAATGCAATATTGGAAGTAGCAATTGTGGTGATGATTGTTATCGTAGTCTAAGTAATAGTGGTTATTGTGGCTCTTGGTGATGGTGATAGTGGTGATGGTGGTGATGGTGGTGGTGGTGGTGGTGGTGGTGGTGGTGGTGGTGGTAAGAGTGTAAAGGATGATTATGGACAATTCGATAGTAGAATTTGGTACTATTCACTTTATATAGTAAAAAAAAACTATGATCAAGCTTATATATTTCTAGGCCTAGTATAGCACATATATGTACTATATTAGGCCTCAGATAGCATGTATTAGGATGTTAGATAAGATTAGATTTCATTAGCAACATATATTTAAAGCCTTTTTAGGTTTATCCAAATTCAGTTCTACGAAATTCTACTTTCTAATTTTCCATTACGACAATATATATATATATATATATATATATATATATATATATATATATATATAATATAATAGGTTTCTACATCGTTTCATCAGTAGGCATCCATCAGTCTTAGGAAACTATGGAGTTGGCTCTGGTTATCGGTCCGGAGTGACCTCTCCAGAGCACAAAGCCAGGGTAGGTTGATACGGATGAGAAGCTGTTACCCATGCAGCAGGTCCCCTCCCTCTCCACGGGACCGAAAATCGCCGTATTATCTAAACAAGGGGATTAGGCTGAACGTATTCACATATTCACCTTTACATCGTTACAATGGCTCTAATGGCCCTGTCTTTCCACCAGTATCTCCGTATTAATGCTATGGACCATCATAGTGTCTCTGGTGGCGTAGTGGAAACGCATATTCGCCTCGCGAGCTAATTTGTCTGGATTCGAATCCTGACCAGGCAGGGGTTGACTGGGCACCAGTCCTTAACTGTTCATCCAGCAGTAACGGTGGACTTGGACGTTAACTGATTGGCGGATCTTGTAGGTTCAAGGCTTACCGTGAGCTATGAGGAAGGGATTGTTTTTGGCTTCAGTCGTTGTCTACTCCTGTAACCACCAGTGTAAACCAAAAAAATCTATCTTTTTCATCGTGTCTGCTTCAACCACCACCACAACAACCATCACTATCCCCATTATCACCACCACAACAACTATCAACTTCATCATTATCACCACCACTACCACTCATATCACCACTATCACCCCCAAAACACTACTACTACCACTATCGCTACTAACAAACATCGCTACAAGCTACACACACATTTAGTTAACATTGTCTTTATATCCATTTTGGAAACAGAATCACCGCCATTTAAAAGCAATACGTGTCAGCAAATGGGCTCCAAAATAATTTTGTGCCGTTTAGGCTCTGAAATCAATTATTGCACAATCGCATTTGCACATAATTGCACGAGAATGCATAATATTACATATTGTCTTTATGTATTTATGTTACACGACGTATGGGGGAGATTTATTTAAGTTATGAACGAGGATTGATAATTGCATTTTTTTATGCAACCGATTTTGTAAATTCAGATTTTTTTTACATTTGGAAAATATTGCAGATTTGTAATTTTTTTTATATTTGATTTACAATATTTTACGTGTTTGGTGAGTTTATTTATGTTTGATTTGTTTTATTAACAGCTCTGTTTGGTGCTTGTTAGTGGTGGTTTGACTGCAACACAGTTAAGAGTGTCAAGGTACTAGAGAGTATCTTTTTGTCAGTCACTTGTACTAGAGAGTATCTTTTTGTCAGTCACTTGTACTAGAGAGTATCTTTTGTCTGTCACTTGTGCTAGCGTGTATCTTTTTGTCAGTCACTTGTGCTAGAGGGTATCTTTTTGTCAGCCACTTGTACTAGAGGGTATCTTTTTATAAGTCACTTGTACTAGCGTGTATCTATTAATCAGACTCATGGCTCCTGGTGATTTTCACAATGTTCCTTTTAATATATATGTGACTTGCCAGTCATCAGCAGAAATTAATCTAGTTCTGCATCAGTGGCGACGAAATGAATAACTAAGGTGATGTTATTCACGGAGTTTCTGATGGTTATTTATTTCCCATCAGTTATCAAATAACGGATTATTCACCTTCAACGTATTGCCTTGTCAGGCTAAAATTGAGCCGTAATTGCAACAAGCAACTCAGCAGATTATCCTATCTTCTCTATTCCCTCATCTTTAAAACCCTCCTTTTCTCTCTTTCTCTCTCTTTCTTTCTCTTTCTCTCTTCACTATTTACCTATGCACCTCCACCCCCTTTCAGCAGCCCCATCTCCCGCCTTAAGTTTCATATATTCATGGCTGCCAACCTATTCGACACGGCCAACGGCTCCACAACGCGGGGATAAACGGCCTTGCGGAATGAGTTTCCCCTCGGAAGCGGTGGTAATCCTGATAGACGTGGCTGGCCAGCACTCTCACTTTTACCCCCCGCTTGCTTTATCGTGAAAATAAACAAATGCTGAGAGTAAACTCACTCTCATTGATGAGCACTCGTAATTCAGAGATAGTTTATCTTCAATATTCTCCTCTTTCCCGCTGAGTGAATGAGGAGAAGACCGGGAGACATGTAAGTGTTGGCTGCAATACTTCATAACAGAGTTTGCAACTTGAATTCGTGTTGCTATCTGTGAGTCTTAGCACGGAGGGCACGCAACATGGCCGGAGTGAAAAGGGGTGGGTGTGCTTTTTTCAATTTGCACTCGTGTGGGGGAGGGGGGGGGGTCGAGCTTCAGTTCTTGGCTACCGCCTTTTGAATATGTATGGTTATGTGCTTGTTCCTGAGCAGTTGGTTAGCGTTTGAATCTTGATATCACGTGCTTTGGAGGTGAATACATTTCTCGATGCTTATATATATATATATTTATATATATATATATATATATATATATATATATATATATATATATATATATATATATATATATATATATATATATATATATATATATATATATATATATATATATATATATATATATATATATATATATTGCAGAATAGGTCAACAGATAAGAGCAGCAAGCATACCTCCTCGACCTTGCTGTTAGGCAGAGGTCAGGCAATAGCGTGATCCAGTAATGTAGCTGTCACCTGGAATCGAACCCGCGGTACGCGAATTACTACTGCATGTACTTCATATTATTCCCAGGACGTGTTGTTAACAGGATGTAAATTTTTGTTCAAGAATTTACCCAGATAGATGAATGCATTAATAATCTAATTCTATAACAACTTTGAGTTAGGTCTCTATTGACAATCTGAGGGCCCAGGAACTGGCGCCCAACTGTACAAAAGATCTGTAATCCCCGACCGTCCATAAGTGGTTGGGCACCATTCCTTTCCCTCCGTCCCATCCCAAATCCTTATCCTGATCCCCTTAACAAAGCTATATAGTCGTAATGGCTTGGCGCTTTCCCATGATAACTTTTTCCTTCAGTCCTCACACCTAATGTATCTTATATTTTCACATGAACGAAACTTAATGCAATGGACAAAAAAGTGCATTGGAAGTTGCACGATTAGGAAAAAAAAATATTAAAGAGCATGGAACATCAAAAGGTCTAATTCTTTCGTTAGTTTCTTACATAAAAAAAAGTATATAATTTTTTTTCAATTTGTTAAAGTGAAAAACAACATTAGAATAACTTTAGGAGTGTTTTACTGCGCGCGAGAAAACTACCAACAGTTTACAAGATCAAGAAGTTAACTGCAGTCTGACTGGAATGGGAAAAATCGTTTGAAAATACATTTGCCTTTACAGTTAATAGATTTTTACATTCTTAAAATGCACAGAAGCATTTTTTTTACATTTTTCATTTTATTTCTTTATTTATTTGATTTATGTGTTTCGTTTATTTGATTTGGATTTAGTGATATTAATGTTTAAGAGAGTTTTGTTGTATGTGTTCTCATGAGATGTATTTCAGCTGCTGGAATTTATTTCACTGGAGATAGTGAAATATTTCACAGGACCACTTGGTCCACCACAATATATGCACTCTATCGTGTTGATTGCAACCTCTCAAGCATGTAGATAGTCTTGATACAGTCCTGTGTTATCCACTCACTTCTCCGGCTCGTTTCTGTATCGAAGGTGGACGATCTGTACCCAACACAGCATTTGGTACAAAACAGCTAATAGGGCTGTATATATATATATATATATATATATATATATATATATATATATATATATATATATATATATATATATATATATATATATATATATATATATATGCAAGTGATTGATGCTTGTTGGGATGTTGTTACATACAGCCTCTTTATGCGTTCTATCTCTAGTTCGCCTTCAGCAACTAGTACAACCTGTCATCTTACAAACAACGTCGCATTTCGATCGTAGGCGTTACCTAAGGCCAAAAATTGTCGTACTAGAAAATGAAAGCGGCTGGCGAAAGTGACATACTGTCCCGTTTTCTGTTTTGGGTCCTCTGGTAGGTTAGGAGAGACCACTTTAAACTGACCGTCTTCTTGACATTGGGAAACCTTAGGAGGACGGACTGGACTTGTGATCTAGTTAATTATAAATATTCTTCCTTGTAATCATAGGTTCTGGAGGAGAAAGAACACTGAGAACATCACAATACATTCTCTGGTGATTTAAGGGTTCCAAAAGATTTAAATAGTTAATTGGGGATCAGTTTTAATTGTTAACAGCATTGTTATAGCTTTTATGTGAATGTTCAGGGGGAAAGTGTGGCAACCACCACTTCAGTTTGCAGTGTTGAGGCAGAGTTAGTTATTCTTTGGTTGGCAGAGCAAACGAGAAGACAGTTGGTGCTGAATCAATTGAATGATTTATTTTTTACAAAACTTTCAACGTGGCATGTAATTGAGTTGCAGGCAACGATGCTCTTTCAACACCTGTATGTCAAGAAGAAAAGGGAGTGAGAGAGAGAGAGAGAGAGAGAGAGAGAGAGAGAGAGAGAGAGAGAGAGAGAGAGAGAGAGAGAGAGAGAGAGAGAGAGAGAGAGAGGGAGGGAGAGAGAGAGAGAGAGAGAGAGAGACAAACAAATATATATTAAGCAGGCGAGGAGTCACAATAACGTGGCTGAAGTATGTTGACCAGACCACACACATTAGAAAGTGAAGGGACGACGACGTTTCGGTCCGTCCTGGACCATTCTCAAGTCGATTCCACTTGAGAATGAAAAGAGAGTCGACAAGTCGACTCTCAATCAACTTGAGAATGGTCCAGGACGGACCGAAACGTCGTCGTCCCTCCACCTTCTAGTGTGTGTAGTCTGATCAAATATATATAATCATATAAAAATACTTTACAGTACCAATTACAACAGTGCAACAATACCAGGATTACTCTGCAAATATAAAATACACTCACGCCTGATAAGTTGCATTTTACAACCGACATTTTGTAAAGTAAATACATCGCATAATACATCATTCTTAAACAGTCATTTTTAACCATACAAGAATTACTTAGCTTCGTCCTCCGTGAAAACTCTGTATGCACATGTCTCCAGCGAGTTCTATTTCACCTCTGGCTCTATAAAGGAATTATCATACGAGTCATTCAAGAGCGCCAAGCTCATTTCCCTGTGAGATTGGCAAATTCGATATCTCGTTTCCTCACTGACTCTCTGCCTCGCAGTACTCTTATTGGGTTTCAGAGTGCGTGTACTCACCCAGTTGTGCTTGCGGGGGTTGAGCTCTGGCTCTTAGGCTCCGCCTCTCAACTGGCGCGTGTGTGTGTGTGTATGCTCACCTAGTTGTGCTTGCGGGGGTTTGAGCTCTGGCTCTTTGGTCCCGCCTCTCAACTGAGGCGTCTGTGTGTGTGTGTGTGTGTGTGTGTGTGTGTGTGTGTGTGTGTGTGTGTGTGTGTGTGTGTGTGTGTGATACAAAGGTGCGCGATCAATTATATGTTTATGATATCAAACTGTAAATTAATGTAAATCTGAAAACAACATGAAGCGCCTCTATAAACCGCCATCCACACTTACGTGGAAATAAACGTTTCATTTACCAGGGCTGTAGGAGGCTTGAACCGTGGCCCCTCACGCGTCCAGATCCACGTAGGACTGGTTGGTAGAGCAACAGCCTCGCTTCTTGCAAGGTCGACGTTCGATCCCCCAGTGATCCAAGTGGTTGAGTACCGTTCCTGCATTCCGTTCTCCTATGCTGTCCTCTTATTTCATGTACATCATAGACATGCTGTCTTAAGGCTTCATCCAAATGTCTGAGTTTGTCTTGTAGACGTGTGTTTTATTTTTAATAAAGGTACCTCACATGTTTGTGAGGTGTTGTCACAGATATTTCTCAAACACACGTGTTTTAATCCGTTTGATTGCTATGTATGTAATTGTTTTGAATAATGAAACTGTAAATATTAACTTAAAAACATTCATATGTTAAAAAATCAATAGAAGCATCCCTTCACTTTTGTAGTTGAAAGTCCAAATAATTCCAAAACGCGTTAACTTAAAAGCTTAAGTTAACTTAAGTTTTTAACTTAAAAGCTGCTAGGTACAGCAATTTTATATGTTAAAAATCAATAGAAGCATCCCTTCACTTTTGTAGTTGAAATTCCAAATAATTCCCAAAAAGCATTGGGCTCCAAAAAAAAGCCCTATTCGTCTTTCGTCAGCTGTTGTGGAGTGCGGTTCACTGGGGCGTTATTATCGTCTCCTCTAAGTTATTTTCTCCTTCAATTCACCCATTTTTATTATTTCTCCTTTTCGTCGATATTTTACTTGATTTTAAAAATCTCATTTGAAAAATATATATATTGTCGATGTACATACAAAAAATACACGCACACAGACACACACACGAACACACACACACACACACACACACACACACACACACGGACACACACACACACACACACGGACACACACACGGACACACACACGGACACACACACGGACACACACACGGACACACACACGGACACACACACGGACACACACACGGACACACACACGGACACACACACGGACACACACACGGACACACACACGGACACACACACGGACACACACACGGACACACACAAGGACACACACACGGACACACACACGGACACACACAAGGACACACACACGGACACACACAAGGACACACACACGGACACACACACGGACACACACAAGGACACACACACGGACACACACACGGACACACACAAGGACACACACACGGACACACACAAGGACACACACAAGGACACACACACGGACACACACAAGGACACACACACGGACACACACACGGACACACACACGGACACACACACGGACACACACAAGGACACACACACGGACACACACACGGACACACACACGGACACACACACGGACACACACACGGACACACACACGGACACACACAAGGACACACACACGGACACACACACGGACACACACAAGGACACACACACGGACACACACACGGACACACACAAGGACACACACACGGACACACACAAGGACACACACACGGACACACACACGGACACACACACGGACACACACACGGACACACACACGGACACACACACGGACACACACACGGACACACACAAGGACACACACACGGACACACACAAGGACACACACACGGACACACACACGGACACACACACGGACACACACACGGACACACACACGGACACACACACGGACACACACACGGACACACACAAGGACACACACACGGACACACACAAGGACACACACACGGACACACACACGGACACACACACGGACACACACACGGACACACACACGGACACACACACGGACACACACACGGACACACACACGGACACACACACGGACACACACACGGACACACACACACACACACACTAGCTAGCATCAGCTCCGCGATGATTGACTGGGCACCTATCTGTTCGTCCCTGCTCACCCAGCAGTAATTACAAAATTGGCTGTAAACCGATTGAAGGGTTGTGTTGCAGGGTTTGTGTTGTGTACACGGTAAGTTGATGATGTTATAAACACAATCTCATCGTTCATCAACAGATGGATCATAGGCATGATCGCAAATCCTAAGATATATAACTTTTTCACATTCGTTTCTCACTCTTCTGCGTTCCAGCCGCTGTCATGTTCAGAGTCACAGCCCCGCTCCTGTGCCAGGTAAGTCCACTATGGGCTCACCATAGCCCGTGCAACTTGCCCCGCTCCTGTGCCAGGTAAGTCCACTACGGGCTCACCATAGCCCGTGCTACTTGCCCCGCTCCTGTGCCAGGTAGGTCCACTACGGGCTCACCATAGCCCGTGCTACTTGCCCCGCTCCTGTGCCAGGTAAGTCCACTACGGGGCTCACCATAGCCCGTGCTACTTGGAACTTTTGTTCTGAGTAGCTGAATCTATAACAACAACAGCAGGCATCACAACAGTGTTCATTCAACTGTTCCATCGCGCGTAGAACAATTGTACTCACCTAGTTGTGCTTGCGGCGGTTGAGCTTCGGCTCTATGGTTCCGCCTCTCAACCGTCAATCTAATGGCGTCGTTAGGTGGTTGTGACCGCGGCCTCTGTCGGTGCATGGGATAGGTGAGTCCCACTCCTTGTGTCATCCAGTATCATCCAGGGAGGCTCTTCCCCCCCCCCAAGCACCGTCCGTCTTATCTCTCTCTATCCAATGTCTATCCTCTCGTTCTTTCCACTTTACCCCCACCTGATCCTCTCTCCCTTCACCTGCTACCGCTTCCAGTCTATCCTTCAATCCTCCTCACTACCCTCCACGCCCCCTTCAATCCTCCCCACTCCCCCCCTCCCTCCTTCAATCTCTTGCCTACCACCCTTTACTCACAATTCCCCTCTTCCCCCGTCAATTACCCCCCCCCCTCTAAATTTAAAGAAAGCCAAAATTATTTCCAAGACAAATTCCTAGCCTACGTCAATACCCCCCTAAAACATTTCCAATACAAATTTCCTAGCCTACCGTACTCACAATTCCCCTCTTCCCCCGTCAATTACCCCCCCCCCTCCTTCAATCTCTTGCCTACCACCCTTTACTCACAATTCCCCTCTTCCCCCGTCAATTACCCCCCCCCCTCTAAATTTAAAGAAAGCCTAAATTATTTCCAAAGACAAAATTTCCTAGCCTACGTCAACCCCTAAAACATTTATATAGTGACTGACGAACCGGTGACATTTGCAGCCTTTTAGATTCATAAACAAAACAGTTGAAAACATTCTTCCATGAACCAGGAAATAAGTAAAGAATGTTTTCCAGTCGTTTATCAGCTGTTGTTGAATGCAGTTCGTTGGGTCTTTATTGATGTCTCGCTCAAGAAATGTTTTTCCTCCCCTTCTTGAAATTTTTATTTTCTGTTCCGTATTATTTTCGCCAATATTTGCTCTTTATTTTTGCTTTAATAATTACAGTAGTTTAAGTGATTAAATTTTACAAATATTTGTAATGTTCAAGAATTTAATTGTTGTTTTAATATACATTCTTGAACAAAACAACTCTAGGTGCGTCCTTGCTTCGTTAAAACAACTCCAAGTGCGTCTCTGTCTCGTCAAAACAACTCCAAATGCGTCTCTGTCCCGTCAAAACAACTCCAAATGCGTCTCTGTCCCGTCAAAACAACTCCAAATGCGTCTCTGTCTCGTCAAAACAACTCCAAATGCGTCTCTGTCCCGTCAAAACAACTCCAAATGCGTCTGTCTCGTCAAAACAACTCCAAATGCGTCTCTGTCCCGTCAAAACAACTCCAAATGCGTCTCTGTCCCGTCAAAACAACTCCAAATGCGTCTCTGTCCCGTCAAAACAACTCCAAATGCGTCTCTGTCCCGTCAAAACAACTCCAAATGCGTCTCTGTCCCGTCAAAACAACTCCAAATGCGTCTCTGTCCCGTCAAAACAACTCCAAATGCGTCTCTGTCCCGTCAAAACAACTCCAAATGCGTCTCTGTCCCGTCAAAACAACTCCAAATGCGTCTCTGTCCCGTCAAAAAAACTCCAAATGCGTCTCTGTCCCGTCAAAACAACTCCAAATGCGTCTCTGTCCCGTCAAAACAACTCCAAATGCGTCTCTGCCTCGTCAAAACAATAATGTGTGTCCACTCAGAACTAAACAGTATTATACGATTAGGCAAACTCTTGCCTGTTACCTCACTCCCGGCCCGGGAACCTGTTGATTAAACTGAAAGAATCTTTATTACTGTCTTTATTTACAACAGTTTTATCTCATATTTTATTATTAACATTATTTTATTTTATTAATATTTTATTTTTATTATTATTATTATTATTTTTATTATTTATTAATATTATATTATATTATATTACATTATATTTATTTATATATTTATTATTATTAAATATATTTAATATTATATATTGTTATTATTTTTTTTTAATCTTATTTTATTATTAACAGTATTAAGTCATTTTATTGATTTTATTTATGGCTTTTATTCACATGTTTTGACCGTCGAAGCAGTTCAAGATTGTTTACATCAATAATAAAAGCTGGAGTTAGTGAATTTTTGTAGCTTGTTAAGTGTTTGATAAATGTTATAAACAGACCCGTTATGCTTGCTAAAAGATGTAAAGGTTTCGGATGTGGATGCGTAAAAAATTTGTAGTGTGCCTGAGGAGGCTTATCCTAGTGGCGCAGTGGTAGCCACCCTCACACGACGCCTTGCTAGCGATTTCATCCGGGTTCGAGCCTTTGCTAACAAGGGTTGAGTGGGCACTGATCATTAATTATTCAATCCTGTTCACCCAGCAACAACTTGTGGCCAGGTTGTAAACCTCTAAACGAGTTTTGTTCCAAGGGAAACCAATAGAGTATGGAAGGGGAAAATTAGAAAAAAATTAGGAAAAAAAATTATTAGGGGAAAGCGCCAAGCCTTTAAGACTATATTCCCCTTGCAAGGGGTTAGGATAAGCATTTGGGATGGGACGGGGGAGGAAAGAATGGTACCCAACCATTTGTGGACGGTCGGGGATTGAACGCCGACCTGCATGAAGCGAGACCGTCGCTCTATCGTTCAGCCCAAGTGGTTGGAGGTCTTAGATGAGTTGTGGGAAGTAAAAGGCCAAAGCATGGAAAAAAAAATTCCCAATTGTCTTCTGTGAGTAAAAAAAAAGCCTACTTAAAACATCAGTGGTTATCTATATACAAATGAGCTAAACAAAAGATCCATGGATGATTGACTTAAAGCATCATTTAGACTTAGAACTTATCAGTGCTGGCAAAGTGCTTAAGTTCAGTACCCTGGAAACACAAACCGTAACTGTCTCTATTTTCCGCTTGTTACAACTTGTAATAAAGTTGTTACATCTTGGCTTAACGTGTTTATGACGTATTAGAACGTTGTTACAACTTGCTATATTGGTTGTTATAACTGGTTAGGAGGTGTTAAAACTTGTTCGAACGTTGTACCAACGTCGTAGTTTCGGTGTGTGTTTGGTGGGTAGTTAGTACGAAAAATGCTGAACTTTGTGTGTGTATCTTATTGAGTTTTATGCCAACTGGAAGTTATAATTCCGAATGTGGTTTTATTCGACCTCGTATATAACCCTCTTTGACCACACGAGGATTCGAACCAGTGCAGCCAGGAGTTACCCCGTCGGCTGTCTGGGTGTGATACCATTCCACCATCGATTTCTTAGGCAATCGATGGAGAGACATTATTAGTAGGAAGTCAGTAGGGTTATCTTGAGGTTATCTTGAGATGATTTCGGGGCTTTAGTGTCCCCGCGGCCCGGTCCTCGACCAAGCCTCCACCCCCCAGGAAGCAGCCCGTGACAGCTGACTAACACCCAGGTACCAATTTTACTGCTAGGTAACAGTGGCATATTAGATGCATATTAGGGTGACCCCCAGTTTCTACACGAACATAAAACCAACGAGAGAAAAATAGTTTAACCTATAATACTCGTCCCTATATTACTCGAACCTTAACATAAGCATTCAACATATGAGCATTCAAAATGAGAAACTGCATGAAACTCATTTGAATGCTGCATGAGCAGCATTCAAATGAGAAACAGAAAAGGAACCGGTTAAATTAATATCACAACCCAAACACCCTTTCTAAACCTATCAATCCACCACCCCTATCCCAACGCCAACCCATCGTCCCATTTCACCTCTACCTTTTCCAACCAACTCCCTATCCAACCATTTCCTTCAAGTCATTCCTCTGAGGCCCAAATTTAGTCCAGGCCTTCCATAAATTTCCAAGAGGAACCTCAGCTGAAATGCTATGATTTTACGACTTCATTTCAGGAAACACAAAAATTCCCTGACGATCAGCTTGGGCGGCGGCCGGCCTCCGTCTGGCGGGACTCTGGCACGATAAGACCCCATTTTCCCGCCGTAATGGCTATAAACCCAGTTTTTTGTCGAGATTCACGCCGGAGTTTTAAAAAAACCCTAACCGTAAATAGCGAGCAGTTGCCGCGAGCTGTCTTGGAGAGTTCCTTTGCAAATGTAAAATCAATCTTTGGGTTGGGAAGATGAGTGATGTGTGGTGGTGGAGAGAGAGAGAGAGAGAGAGAGAGAGAGAGAGAGAGAGAGAGAGGTGGAACTCCACTAAAATATCAGAGAGACATTTAGTTTTTGCTAAGGCCCCGTTTTTATAATATGAAACTCCATCGGTTCCCTTGGTTATATATATATATATATATATATATATATATATATATATATATATATATATATATATATATATATATATATATATATATATATATATATATATTCTCCTCCAGAGGGGGAAAAGGAGCTTGATCATTTGTTTAGGAGACAAAAAAATAGAATTCACCTTATATTCAGATCGCCATATTTAAAGAGATGAGGAAACCAGGGAACAATTGCTGCATTCCCCATCCCAGCATGCATAGATGCCTCGATCTATGAAGCCACCTGCATCGTGGCTTCACAAGCAGGGCTTCTCTAGCGTAGCTCCTTCCCAAGGGAAGCTGTCCATGGGAAAATTATAGCGAGGACCTCAGCTGGAAAACCAGTAATGGCTCGCCATGTGATAAAACATGCCCCAGCCGCCCTGATGTTCCCTCGGCTTGGTCAGACTGGAGGCCAGAGTCTCGTCTTGCTGAAGACATCTGAAGACCAACGTATCACCTGTCCTGAAGAAACACTGCACTACGACCCACTACCGTCCCGTACAGACGGACACAAGATCGGGGCCAGATTCACGAAGGCAGTTACGCAAGTACTTACGAACGTGTACATCTTTCCTCAATCTTTGACGGCTTTGGTTACATTTATTAAACAGTTTACAAGCATGAAAACTTGCCAATTAACTGTTGTTATTGTTATAAACAGCCTCCTGGTGCTTTGGAGCTCATTAACTGTTTAATAATTGTAAAGAAAGCCGCCAGAGATTGGGAAAAGATGAACAGGTTCGTAAGTGCTTGCGTAAGTGCTTCGTGAATCTGACCCTGGGGCTAGGTATGAGGACAGAATCGGAGCGTCTCCAGCACTATCCATGACTCGCTTCAGGTCCACAGCACCTGAATAGAGTTAACTCACAGAGGTCTTAAAAGCACCAGTCACAGACACTTTGCCAGAGGGTGTTAGATTGTGTTGAAGGACTTGAACTCAATGAGTAAAAATACACTCATGTGCACTCTGGTTCACGTCGCTAACTCATATTTTATTACATTGGAGTACATTTAAAGACACTCGATACACCGTCCTATATAAACGGATACATTTATATACATTCAGATGCAAAAACGTGTTTTGTATTTTGTTAAGAACTTATGAAACATGGATCTCCATTGTATGCTGATTCACTTTTATTAACTAGAGTCTCATTAAATTTCGGTAGGTAAATAAAAATGTCTTTATTTTGACTTCCATTTTTTGTTTCAAATTGCTATCTATCTGTTTTCAATTATTATTCTCCCTCTAAATTAATTCAAACAAAAATTGGCATATTTTGTATTTTTATCGACTCTCTTTCAAACAATAATTTTCCCGACATTCAGCGCACTCATTATTTTTATTTTCAGTCGACTAATTATCACAATTTTCTCTCATCCTATTCTTTATTTGAGGAGTGATTGCTCCATTTTCTCTCTTCCTCTTTTGCTGGGCATTATTCTTATTTTTATTTCCCATTTGTTCTTCATTACTTTTGTATTGGTCTGCTCCTTTAATTTTTATAGGATGAGTTACGTAATTTTCTCTTTCTTTACATTTTTTTTAGAGAAATTATGATGAGGGTTTTTGTTCATTATGTTATAATAATTAGTAGTTAATGTTTGTGTATGCTACTATTTTATATAACTGTTTTTGTTCCACTTTATTCTAATCTAATATTTTTGTTCAAGAATATATATTTTAACGTTTTTGTTCTAGAATATATATTTTACATTTTTGTCCAGGAATATATTTTTAAAATTTCTGATTAAGAATATATATTTTTAACATTTTCATTCAAGAATATATTTGTTGATAAATATATTTTTGAACAAAATGTTAAGAAATATATTCATAAACAAAAATGTTAACAAATATATTCATGAACAAAAATGTTAACAAATATATTCTTGAACAAACAAAATGTTAACATTTCTGTTCAAGAATATATTTTTTAACATGTCTGTTCAAGAATGTATTTTTTAACATGTCTGTTCAAGAATATAATTTTTAACATTTCTGTTCAAGAATATATTTTTTTAACATTTCTGTTCAAGAATATATTTTTTAACATTTCCGTTCAAGAATATGTTTTTTTTAATTTTTTTCTGCAAGTATTAACTATTTTCTTTCTTCTTTCTTCTTCTTTTCTGCTTCTTGAAGCCACGTTTTGCCTTCAAGTCGCTATTCTCTCGTTGGCATGTGTATTCTTGCTCATGTTTCCTCGTCCAGAATAATATTTTCTGCACAGTTACCTTTCCCAGCAGCATTTCAGAAAAAAATTCTGAATTATTTCTTGTTTATATAACAAGAAATAATTCCGACCACCAGAAAAAAAGGAGTTTCCCATTTTTTTCATTAACCACAATGATTATTTCAAATTTTTTGTTCTGTATTCTTGGATAAAAATTACATTACACTCTTTTTTTACTATTACAAGCAGCAAATGTAACCGTCTTGATATCTTCGTCTTGATATATTCGGTGTTTGATGCCTCTTGGCGCCAGATTCACGAAAGCACTTACGCAAGCACTTACGAACGTGTGCATCTTTCCTCAATCTTTGACGGCTTTGGTTACATTTATTAAACAGTTTACAAGCATGAAAACTTCCCAATCAACTGTTGTTATTGTTATAAACAGCCTCCTGGTGCTTCGGAGCTCATTAACTGTTTAATAATTGTAAACAAAGCCGCCAAAGATTGAGAAAAGATGTACAGGTTCGTAAGTGCTTGCGTAAGTGCTTTCGTGAATCTGCCCCCTGGAGGCTTGGGTGTTCTAACGACTTGTAAGACACTTCAGTTTGGCTTACAGGTCCTCTCATCCTCCCGGAGGTGAAGAGTGAGTCTTATTCACACTCTTGCGTCATGTAACACATGTTTTGCACATGTTTTTACATCTGTTAGGTAGATAGATGCAATGTAGGTGATTCAGTGAGATCCGGGCGGACTCACTGAATCAAATTTGGCCTAGAGTTGAGGCAGCATTTGAAGGTCACTTTCCTATAGATTCTTGATAGGATTTCCACTTCCACAATTCTACCAGTTAACCTTGAGATTGTTTGATTATTTCTACCTGCTTTTGATGGGTTACATTGTGAGTAAAAATGAGAGAAATATGAGTAAATCCCCAAGGGTCAGCCAGACGATGGTCATCACCATACACACTCGGGTTACCCTCGTTTCGTCGGCCAATGTAGCCTCACTTCCAGGGGAAAGGTTATTAGAGAATGCTATCTCTCAACAATGGGTTCGAACCTGGGCCACCATTGTGGCAGCCCAGCTCTTTGCCCACGCTACCAGCGTGCAGATAGGGAATCAAGCTAGAGACCATTAAAGATATACAAATACACACACACACACACACACACACACACACACACACACACACACACACACACACACACACACACACACACACACACACACACACAAACTAGTGGAGCATCTGGAGCGAAGGAACTTTGTAACACAGCATCAACATGGGTTCAGGGATGGCAGGTCCTGCCTCACAGGGTTACTTGAATTCTACGACCAGGCAACAAAAATAAGGCAAGAAAGAGAAGGGTGGGCAGACTGCATATTTTTGGATTGTCAGAAAGCCTTTGATACAGTGCCACACAAGAGGCTAGTGCGAAAGTTGGAGATGCAGGCTGGAGTGAGAGGGAAGGTACTCCGGTGGATAGAGGAATACCTAAGCAACAGGAGACAACGAGTCTGTGTGAGGGGTGAGGTCTCAGATTGGCGAGACGTCACAAGTGGAGTCCCGCAGGGGTCAGTCCTTGGACCTATACTGTTTCTGGTATATGTAAATGATCTCCCAGAGGGTATAGATTCGTTCCTCTCAATGTTTGCCGACGATGCAAAAATTATGAGGAGGATTGAAACAGAAGATGATAGTAGGAGGCTACAAGATGACCTGGATAGACTGAGTGAATGGTCCAACAAATGGCTGTTGAAGTTCAACCCGAGTAAATGCAAAGTAATGAAACTAGGAAGTGGAAACAGGAGGCCAGGCACAGGATACAGAATAGGAGATGAAGTACTTAATGAAACAGACAGAGAGAAAGATCTAGGAGTTGATATCACACCAAACCTGTCTCCTGAAGCCCACATAAAGAGAATAACGTCTGCGGCATATGCGAGGCTGGCTAACATCAGAACGGCGTTCAGGAACCTGTGTAAGGAATCATTCAGAATCTTGTACACCACATATGTAAGACCAATCCTGGAGTATGCGGCCCCAGCATGGAGCCCGTACCTTGTCAAGCACAAGACGAAGCTGGAAAAAGTCCAAAGGTATGCTACTAGACTAGTCCCAGAACTAAGAGGCATGAGTTATGAGGAAAGGCTGCGGGAAATGCACCTCACGACACTGGAAGACAGAAGAGTAAGGGGGGACATGATCACAACCTACAAAATCCTCAGGGGAATCGACCGGGTAAACAAGGATGAACTATTCAACACTGGTGGGACGCGAACAAGGGGACACAGGTGGAAGCTGAGTACCCAAATGAGCCACAGAGACGTTAGAAAGAACTTTTTCAGTGTCAGAGTAGTTAGTAAATGGAATGCATTAGGAAGTGATGTGGTGGAGGCTGACTCCATACACAATTTCAAATGTAGATATGATAGAGCCCAATAGGCTCAGGAATCTGTACACCAGTTGATTGACGGTTGAGAGGCGGGACCAAAGAGCCAGAGCTCAACCCCCGCAAGCACAATTAGGTGAGTACAATTAGGTGAGTACACACATTGAAAAGGTGGTGGAGGCTACGACCGTCAGTAGTTTCAAAGTGCTATATGACAAAGAGTGTTGGGAAGACGGGACACCACGAGCGTAGCTCTCATCCTGTAACTACACTTAGGTAATTACACACACACACACACACACACACACATCTATTAGGTGAGTACACACACACACACACACACACACACACACACACACACACACACAAAGACAGACAGACACACACACACACACACACACACACACACACACACAAAGACAGACAGACAGACACACACACATCCAAACTCTAACATTCGAAACATTTTCACCAAATAAAGTCTACCCTGAATTTTGTGTTTCAATACATTGATGTCAACACCTTGTTCCCAGTTCAACCATGACGCGAGCAATTTAAAATTCTATGAAGGTGAAGCCATGACTGAACACTATAAATGGGAACTCAATAATGTAAGCTTTGACCCTGAAGCGTTATCGCCCTTGACCAGAAGTCATGTGTTTCCCCAGAAGAGTCTCTGGATTCAGGGTATGAACCAAGGGCTCTAAAAACTTGAAGCCCCTGACTGAGGTATGGTTCCCAGCTGAATCATAAATTCTTTTGCACTTTATCGTAAGCTTTTCTATCGAATTTATTTAGTTTCTCCTGTGATGGCACGAATTTTTGGAGCTGACTCTATTACTTTTTGATTAAAGCAATGACTTAGAGGTAATATCTTCGTATCTTTCTCTGTTATATTATAAATATATATATAAAATTTACTGTTCTGTTGAGGTTTTTGGAAATTGCTATCATAAGTTCCTTGCTGCTGTAACACAATTTTTGCCCCAAGAGAGTAAGTATTATTTTCTTATTTGCTTTTGCCTCCAACGTATAGAAAATGGCTGTTAGTTCTCTCAAACTTTGCTTTGACTTTTCTTAGACAGCTTAGAAGAAGATATCTTGCCTCCTTATCTAGAGCTGTGATAAATAGTCTCAGAGATAGATAAGGAGTCGGCATCCTATGAGAATCCTTCAAGAAGTCTTTCCGAAGACTTGTATGGTAAACACCAGAGTAAAGTTTATGGGGAATAAGACCCATTTTCCATATTTTGGAGGCCTAAGTATATTGGAAAATAACACCTTTAATGGACAAAAAGTTATATTATTATATAGTGCAACTAATTGATATATATATATATATATATATATATATATATATATATATATATATATATAATATATATATATATATATATATATATATATATATACATATATATATATATATATATATATATATATATATAATATATATATAATATATATATATATATATATATATATATATATATATATATATATATATATATATATATATATATATATATATATACAACATGAGCCGAAGTGAAGAAGGAAATTACCTTAGTTGAGAGTGACTCATTTTCAGGAACACTATAATTGATAAGATTAACAACTGAGTCATGTTACCATGACTTCACCATCACCACCTCTCCTTCCAAAGGGCCTTCACTATCACTTCCACCTTTTGTCACACTATAACGTTCCTCACCATCATCACTATGTATTCATTTTCTAATCATCATTAATACCGCAGTTATTCCACACAATCAACATTATTATTCTCAGTATCATAGGATCTACTCTCCTCCTTTATCAAAAGACACTAAAAATTTACAACCAGTACTAACAACCAGCACCAACAACCAACACTAACAACCAGTACTAACAACCAGCACCAACAACCAACACTAACAACCAGTACTAACAGTCAGAACTAAACACTAGCCATTAACAAAAAGCACCCATCAAAAGCCAACTACCACTACCTAGCATCTCCAAACACAATAAAAAGTAAAATAACCTCAATCGCAATCAGTAGGAAGGATCACTAATCTCCAAATGATCAATAATTGTACCCAATTACCCACCACCAAATAACCAATGATTATACCTGACCTCTAAATGACTACCTACAAAACACAACCCTCGAACACCAAACCACCTTTGACTATAGCCAAGTACCAACTCCAATGTGACCAAACACAATCTAACCACCACCACCAACAGGAGGGTTGATCACGAGGCTCCCCTCTAAGCAAACGACCTGTCACAATAACATGGCTGAAGATATGATTGACCAAACCACACATCAGAATATGAGTCGACGACGTTTCGGTCCGTCCTGAACCATTTCCAAGCCGATTGGGCTAACGTAATGATTGCTAATAAAGTTAATGAAACCCCCAGGCAATGACTTCATATCCCTCAGTTCTCCCCACTATGCTAAGCTCCCGGGACCGGCTCATGAGCCTCGTCTGGCTGCTTCATGACCCGGTATTAGCATTTTAGTGGAGCATCCCCTAACACCTTAAAGATGAGCTCGGAGGCTGGCTGGCACATCTCAACTAACTACCCCCTTCCCCTCCTCACCCCCATCTCAAACTATCCATACCACGCCCCCTCGTACCACCTACACCATCCTCCTCATGAGTTTGTTCCACCAAACTTAAAAAAAAATCTGGTTATTGGCCTATTTCGTCAACATTGTGTTCTTTTGCTTGGGTTTACACTCCTAGGAAGACATTTCAAGACATTTAAAGTCCCTAACGAGCAAAAATCAAGTTTTAGTCACACTAAGGTTTAAAGTCGAGCAAATATGCTGTTTTATTTTGCAAAAAACATTGGGCAAAATTTTGTAGAATAGCATTGATTTGAAACTGTATCTTAGTCTGGTGAAAACGGAGAATTACATTTTTAAATCTCCGTTTTTGCCATTTTGACATAATTAATCCAGATAATTATCTGAAATAATTAAATTCGTATTATGCCTTTGTCACATGATATTAAAATGTCAGGCATCAAAGCCATTACTTACGTAATTGACATAACATTGAGTAATTAATGATATCATCGATAAACGGCTGATTAGTTTACAGCCGTAAATGGGGTTATATTTTTATCATGGTTAATGAAACTAATACTTTAGAGCTCGTGGTCATTACACTCATGATAATAGCATCTCTTTCAATACGAGTTTAGAACGGGAATGAAATGTTTCTTTTCATATATGTTTATGGAAATTAAACATTCAGCTTTTTTGTTTTGACTTATGGGTTAGCTGTCAGATGGAAGGTTGGCTGTCAGATGGAAGGTTGACTGTCAGATGGAAGGTTGGCTGTCAGATGGAAGGTTGACTGTCAGATGGAAGGTTGGCTGTCAGGTGGAAGATTGGCTGTCAAGTGAAAGGTTGGCTATCAGGTGGAAGGTTGACTGTCAGGTGGAAAATTGGCTGTCAGGGGGATGGTTGGCTGTCAAGTGGAAGACTGGCTATCAAGTATTAAGACTGGCTATCAGGCTCAACACTACCAAAGTGGGGGGGAGACATTAGACGAAAATCACCAAACTTGGTAATCTCTGGCAGAGGATCAGCCTCCAGGCGCAGCCATGAGGCTCCTGGATCCCCCAACACAAAGCTGCAGAAGCTACAATGGCTGAAAATGGCTTCCTAGGATTACGCCAGCCAAAGTTATCCTTTCAATAAGCCTATGCAACGGCTTTAAATATTTCATTCGTGAACATTAGCTCATGCTAAATGCAACTGAGCTGACACAGGCTGTTAGCAAAGGCTTAGGGATATTTTTAAAATTAGTATTATCCGTTTAAAAAATGCATTGGCATTGTTCATTAATGGGCAATTTGGAGGAGTTATTTGTAGCTGAACTGTTTGAAAAACTATAAATAGGTTTTAATGTGAATGGCGTGGTGTATATTTATATGTTTTTTTTTTTGGAAAAGATCTGTGTTTTGATCCCAATCAGTATGGCCGAAGAGGAGGACGACGAGGGAGAGAATCTGTAATAGCGAGAATCCGTCTTGGATACAAATATCCATGGAGATTTGGAATGGAAACAACAGTTGATCAGCGAAGTTGCAGCATCTGTGGTGAGAGTGATGGACACCGCCTTGACCACTATCTACGTGAATGTGAACACCTGAGAGATATCAGAAATATGTGTAGAATAATAAACCCCACATTGTTTGAGTTAGGAAAACACTTTTTGTCAAATATTGATACTGTTCTTAAAAGATTTCCCAATTTTGCACCCGCAAGAGAACGTAAGCTTTTAAGGGTTGATAAATGTTAATCTTCTTGTTTGAGGAGCTGTTCACTTGAGACAGTTAAGCAAGTCCCAGCTGTGTCTCGGGTACAAGTGACAGGATGAACAACCCAGCGGGTTTTCTTCCTATTGGGGAGTGTTGTACATGCTGCTATGGCGGTGTGTCCACTCACAAGATGAGTGACGCTGCCCAATAAACTCGCCCCTCGGGGCAAAATTAAAAAAATTAATCTGTGTTTTGGGCATTTGTTTGTTTATTTCGTTGCTGTTTTGTTTACATCATCTGTTAAAACTTGTTTTGATAGACAATTGTTATCTGCAGCCGTTATTAAGTTCCTCAGTCCCATGTTATAACAATTTAGAACAATAGACACATTGGAGGTGAACAGAAAGGTGAAATAATAACCAATGAAAAATAGAACATTTACAGAGCATAACAAACTAAGGGAACGCGTCTTTGATGCATAACGTCACAAGGAAAGAAAAACAAAGTAACAAAAAAGGGGTCAAAAGCATTTCAGGCTATCCTAAATAAATAGACTAACATGCTATCCTAAGTAAATAGACTAACATGCTATCATAAATAAATAGACTGCAACAGGCTATCCTAAGTAAATAGACTGCAACATGCTATCCTAAGTAAATAGACTGCAACATGCTATCCTAAGTAAATAGACTGCAACATGCTATCCTAAGTAAATAGACTAACATGCTATCATAAATAAATAGACTTCAACAGGCTATCCTAAATAAATAGACTGCAACAGGCTATCCTAAATAAATAGACTGCAACAGGCTATCCTAAATAAATAGAATGCAACATGCTATCCTAAATAAATAGACTGCAACCGGCTATCCTAAATAAATAGACTGCAACAGGCTATCCTAAATAAGTAGACTGAAACATGCTATTCTAAATAAATAGACTGCAACCGGCTATCATAAATAAATAGACTGCAACAGGCTATCCTAAATAAATAGACTGCAACAAGCTATCCTAAATAAGTAGACTGCAACATGCTATCCTAAGTAAATAGACTGCAACATGCTATCCTAAATAAATAGACTGCAACAGGCTATCCTAAATAAATAGACTGCAACAGGCTATCCTAAATAAATAGACTGCAACAAGCTATCCTAAATAAGTAGACTGCAACATGCTATCCTAAGTAAATAGACTGCAACATGCTATCCTAAATAAATAGACTGCAACAGGCTATCCTAAATAAATAGACTGCAACAGGCTATCCTAAATAAATAGACTGCAACAGGCTATCCTAAATAAATAGAATGCAACAAGCTATCCTAAATAAGTAGACTGAAACATGCTATCCTAAATAAATAGACTGCAACATGCTATCCTAAATAAATAGACTGCAACATGCTATCCTAAATAAATAGACTGCAACATGCTATCCTAAATAAATAGACTGCAACAGGCTATCCTAAATAAATAGACTGCAACAGGCTATCCTAAATAAATAGACTGCAACATGCTATCCTAAATAAATAGACTGCAACATGCTATCCTAAATAAATAGACTGCAACAGGCTATCCTAAATAAGTAGACTGAAACATGCTATCCTAAATAAATAGAATGCAACAGGCTATCCTAAATAAATAGACTGCAACAGGCTATCCTAAATAAATAGAATGCAACAAGCTATCCTAAATAAGTAGACTGCAACAGGCTATCTTAAATAAATAGACTGCAACATGCTATCCTAAATAAATAGACTGCAACATGCTATCCTAAATAAATAGACTGCAACAGGCTATCCTAAATAAATAGACTGCAACAGGCTATCCTAAATAAATAGACTGCAATAGGCTATCCTAAATAAATAGAATGCAACAAGCTATCCTAAATAAGTAGACTGAAACATGCTATTCTAAATAAATAGACTGCAACCGGCTATCATAAATAAATAGACTGCAACCGGCTATCATAAATAAATAGACTGCAACATGCTATCCTAAGTAAATAGACTAACATGCTATCATAAATAAATAGACTGCAACAGGCTATCCTAAATAAATAGACTGCAACAGGCTATCCTAAAAAAATAGACTACACAAGCTATCCTAAATAAACAAACTGCTTCAGCCACATGTTTAGGTTCTACAAAGATACCAAGATAGCCATAATACGTACGGTCAGAACAACCGAATCTCTCCTAATTCGGCTGGACGGTAGAACGACGGTCTCGCTTCATGCAGGTCGGCGTTCAATCCCCGACCGTCCAAGTGGTTGAGCACCATTCATTCCCCCGGCCCATCCTAAATCCTTATCCTGACCCCCTTCAAGTGCTATATAGTCATAATGACTTGGCGCTTTCCCCCTGATAATTCCCTGCCTCATATTTCTATGCTATCTCAATATTCTAATCCAACGTGTCTAAATCACCCATCTTTGAAATTCTAATCTCTAATCGCTCTGCCAACCCAAGCTCATTCAGCCCTCATGTGCAGATTTGATAGCGTTTGGGTCATTGATCCCATGCTCCAAGAGAATGATCTGGGAGTGAATGCAATCAATGCCTTCATCTGTGCATGCCTAGAAATACTGGTCTTCAGGGGGAAATCACTTATTCAACTGTAGCAATCCTATAAAATGGATAGATAAAATAGATAGATAAAAAAGATAGATAAAATAGATTTCTCCTTTTTTGTTAAGAAACATTAAGAATAGGAGTTGATACTGTGAACAAATGGTTAGTATGAAAACGCATTTAAACGTGACATATTTGATAGAATTTTGAACTGAACATTTGTACTCTAAAACGTATCCTGTCGTAACACTGACCTTTGCCTCGTAACACTAACCTTTGCCTCGTAACTCTGACCTTTGTGTCGTAATACTGAGCATTACACAGGAAAATCCTAATCTCGTGGTAATATCAATGAGTAAATTATTTGAAGAGGATGGAGATAGAACCAGCGTCCTGGGTGACCCCAGACACGCATCTTAAGCCACGTGATTCCGATATGCTAAAGAGTATATATATATATATATATATATATATATATATATATATATATATATATATATATATATATATATATATATATATATATATACCACCTGGGATCCGCCCGAATCCACCAGGAGTCAGGAGCCCCAGAGCAGGTACCCAACCCAAATCTAAGATAGAATATCCATTATTTAGGACAGACGTAAATGCATGTAATTTACGTATTTTGGTTTGCCTTGTAAAAAACACTACAATCCCCTTCGATTGAAGTGTTTTACAATGATTGTTGATGTTAGGGTTGGTTGATTGTTGATAATTGATTGTTCAATAAAATAGCTGAACTATACGATGTCTGGCAGTGTTAGACATCTCAACACTGTCCATAAAGAACATAAGACAATGTATATTATGTATGCTGGTTAATGAACACTGTGTATGTATGGGCACATATGTATTATGAAATAATACTCAAAAAAAATCCTGCATATAGGTCCATTCAAGGCAGCTTCCTCTTGATATCCACCGAATACATATCTAACCTATGCTTCAGGTAATTCAGGTATCCCCTATTGTGTAATCCGGTAATTTGTTCCATATGTGCTTTTGTCATAGGGATCAAGGTCCAAGCAACCTCACTGATTAATGCCCCTTTCAGCATGATTATTTTTATCTCATTTGGATTAATGATTTCTCCTTATAATTACGTATTTCATGTAAGACTCAATGGTTTAGTTAGCTGGTGTTGCGTCCCTATTAATGGGGGGAATCGGTGGGACTAAGGGTGTAGTGGAGTCTTTTTTTAATCTTCTCCATTGTCCTAATCTCTCCTTCTAATCTCTATTTCCCTATCAACTATCTCTTTTCCATTCTCTTAACGTATCCAAATGTCTCCCTACTGATACCTCTTCTTTCATCTTTCTTTCATCACCTCCTTCCCTCTCTCCACCTCTCTATCATTCTTTCATCTTTCTCCCTCTCTTCATCCTCTCTCACGTTTATTCACGTGTATTCCCTTCTCTGCTTTCCTTTCTTCAAATATTCACCTCTATTTGTTTACTTCTCTTCCATTCTCTGTTGTTCTCTGTCTGTCTCTCTGTCTCTTTCTCTGTGTCTTCGTCTGTCTGTCTTTGTGTGTTGTTGTCTCTCTCTGTGTTTATGTTTCTCTCTCTCTCTCTCTCTCTCTCTCTCTCTCTCTCTCTCTCTCTCTCTCTCTCTCTCTCTCTCTCTCTCTCTCTCTCTCTCTCTCTCTCTCGCTCTCTCTCTCTCTCTCTCTGTCTCTCTCTCTGTCTCTCTCTCTGTTTTATGCTCCTGTGGACTAAATATGAATAGCAGGAAATTTATGATGTCCTAAAATCAGTGAATAATGGCATATATTACTATTATAAAATTGACATTTTTAATCATTATTCCCTTCACAAAGTTGAATGAGACTATCCCTTTGCATCTGATCTTGGACAGACAGGTATTTTATTTATAGATTAAGATTATAGTATATCACATTAAAGACATATTGACTCGTCATGCTTAGCGGTTCGTGGACCTGGTTATGTATACACATTGAGAGGCGGGACCAAAGAGCCACAGCTCAACCCCCCGCAAGCACAACTAGATGAGTACAACTAGGTGAGTACATTTCATTTGTCTAAGACATTTGAACAGTAGGTTAAAATGATTTGCAACAATTCTGAACTTATTGATCAGCTATACTGAAGTAGTAAATCATATATACTGAAGTAGTAAATCATATATACTGAAGTAGTAAATCTTCTATACTGACCGTATAGATTCAAGTATACTGAGCTTTAGTTCCACTATACTGAGCTTTAGTTCCACTATACTGAGCTTTAGTTCCACTATACTGAGCTTTAGTTCCACTATACTGAGCTTTAGTTCAACTATACTCACCCTATAGATCAACTATACACTGATCATCAACACTGAGCTTATAGATTCACTAAACTTGAGCTTGATCTTCAACGCTGCAAAGGTGCAAAAATACATCTAAGGTTTTGAACTTCAGAAAATTCGATTTCACGGTACAAAATCTGGATGATTTTTGTTGCATTTCTGACATTTTGATCATGGCGAGAATGCCGACGGGACCAGATTAGAAAGAGATTTTTTTCACATTCTTTTAATACGGATGTGAGGGATGGGAGGATGGGTGAGGATGGGTGAAGGGGATGTGTTGACAGCCTGTCAGTTGACGATCTGACAGACAATCGAGCGACTGGTTGACAGGTGCTAATGAATCAACCGATAATGGTTTGACAGGTAAGGGTGTTAAGACACTCATAATGTTATTATTATTGTAAACAACTATTCAGTGTTAGGAGCATATATATAAATTGTGTATTGACTCTAAACAAAGCTGCCATGATAGAGAAAAGATGTACAGGTTTCGCAAGTAAATGTGTAAAATGTTCAATGAGTCCTATCCTGGGGCTCCCCACGGTACAGAGTAGGGTGTAGCAAACCCTAGACATTTTTATTGTTTTTTTATTGTGTTTTTATTTATTAATAAAAACACTGATACTGATCTCAATACCAGCTCTCCTTTTCAATTCATAAATGTCTTTGGAAAGCTCCCAGACATTCTAAAGTAAATGATACATGAGTATAAATCCTCAGTTGATTATCAGTAAAAGTGTACAAATCCTCAGTTGATTATTAGTAAAAGTGTACAAATCCTCAGTTGATTATTAGTAAAAGTGTACAAATCCTCAGTTGATTATTAGTAAAAGTGTACAAATCCTCAGTTGATTATTAGTAAAAGTGTACAAATCCTCAGTTGATTATTAGTAAAAGTGTACAAATCCTCAGTTGATTATCAGTAAAAGTGTACAAATCCTCAGTTGATTATCAGTAAAAGTGTACAAATCCTCAGTTGATTATCAGTAAAAGAGTACAAACCCTCAGTTGATTATCAGTAAAAGTGTACAAATCCTCAGTTGATTATTAGTAAAAGTGTACAAATCCTCAGTTGATTATTAGTAAAAGTGTACAAATCCTCAGTTGATTATCAGTAAAAGTGTACAAATCCACAGTCGATTATCAATAAAAGAGTAAAAATCCTCAGTTGATTATCAATAAAAGTGTACAAATCCTCAGTTGATTACCATTAATCAACATGTTCTTCTCCTCTCCCCCAAACATCTATGAACATGAGAGGAAGATGACTTCAATAGTTACCATTGCTGACAGAAAATATATATACGGATTTCGTTAGGACAGAAATGGAGAAACATTTAATATTTGATTTATTTTATTTTTGAGACGTATCGGTGCTGATATCACACTGATATCAAAACAACATACCAGTATGAGGAGACGGGTTGACTCTGTAACCCATCAAATAACGCCAAATGTAAAATATGTAATTTTTGCAACATATATGTTCCTGTAATGTACATTCTTCAACAAATCTCTAAGTTTGAATATAAAAGCTGTTTCTTACGCCTCAGCGGTAGCAAAAACTACAAATTTTTGTTGTTTATATTGATAAAGAAAAGTTGTAATATTATTACCAATGCTTCAGTATCGATTTGTAACCAGGTGGCTCTCTCTTATTCTAAACAAAACCTTCCTAGCATTATCACACAAACGGAAGAACATCTTTTTTTGTGGAGAAACGTAACGTTCAGTGGAGAGCTTCAGCTATGCCTTCCCCTGGAATAGTTATTGGTAAGCAGTTGCAGGGGAGAGATTTTCACACCAGGTTTTAATATATTGCTTGCAAGCATGCACATGCATGGTTAAGGTTCTTCCAAAGTCTGGCTCATTTCTCCCCCTACCCCCCTTGTTCAACCACTTGATCTGGACGGTAGAACCACGGTCTAGCTTCATGCAGGTCGGCGTTCAATCCCCCGACCATCCAAGTGCTTGGACACCATTCCTTTCCCTCTGTCCCATCACTAATCATTATCCTGATCCCTTCTAAGTGCTATATAGTCGTAATGGCTTGGCGCTTTATCCAGATAATTCCGTTCCCCTCCCCCCGTCCCCCTCACTATCTGACTGACACCTGATCTAAACCAAGAAAGCGTTAAGCCTAGGAGAGAGCCTATTGACATAGCTCGAGTGCATGGGAGGAGTTGTGTAAAACCCTGGTTTGTGTCTCGGAGAGGCTGCAGGATCCAGTAAGTTCAGTAGAACTTGGGTTTCAACTCTTTTGACCATGTCGTAGCTCAGTCGATTAAGGCAGCTTCTGGGATGCTCTCGAACGCAGGTTCGAATCCTCGTCACAGCCCTTGTGGATTGGTTCAAGCGTTAAGCCATTTTGTATAATTAGCGCTCATAAAAGATGTTAGTTCAAGGAGATGAGATATAAAGATTGAGTGAATGAATGGTGTTCAGCCACTTGAACCATCGGGAATCGAACGCGGAACCATATAAAGAGTGTATATAACTTGACCATCACCCGAGATATAGTCACAAATAACATCAAAATAATCGACATATACAGCGAAGACAGAAGAGTGGAGATGGGCTCAATATATGTATCAATAGCCACCAAGCACCATTTTACACTCTGACAACTGCGGGCTCACCATAGCCCGTGCTGCTTGGAACATTTGGTTCCAGGTAGCGAATCTTAAACAACAACAACAACTGTGACCACTTTCAGAACACGACGAAGCCTCGAACTCCAGACCACTGAAGTGGACAACAGGTACTCTACCGACCTAGCTACGAACACCCACAATAAGAAAGGGTCCCACAGACACATAACTGGTAGCCAACTGAGACTTTTAACCTCTCCTGGAGACACCACTTTAGTCTGGAGGTATTTGGGTCTAAGGTTATCTTGAGTCTAAGGTTATCTTGAGTCTAAGGTTATCTTGAGTCTAAGGTTATCTTGAGTCTAAGGTAGGTTATCTTGAGATGATTTCGGGGCTTTTTCTAGTGTCCCCGCGGCCCGGTCCTCGACCAGGCCTTCACCCCCAGGAAGCAGCCCGTGACAGCTGACTAACTCCCAGGTACCTATTTACTGCTAGGTAACAGGGGCATTTAGGGTGAAAGAAACTTTGCCCATTTGTTTCTGCCTCGTGCGGGAATCGAACCCGCGCCACAGAATTACGAGTCCTGCGCGCTATCCACCAGGCTACGAGGCCCCATTTAATGATCCTCGTGATCCTCGTTTAAGTCATATAAATTGCAAACTGCAATGAAAGTTAAAATTACATCAATATTGTGTCACGAGTTATGAAGGAACTCCACTAAAAAATTTTCTGCTTGCGGAAGATGATTGAAATTTCTATAGAAACAAATTTTTTTTGATCAGATAACATGATATCAAGTGTTCAGATATTTATTAGATACTAAGATAATTCTGCTTTGTTTATTTAATAGTTTACTTCTTGTGGGTTGTGTGAAAATACTACATTCATAACTTATTGATCTAAATTCCAATCGTCTGGCAATAGCATTAAATATGAATTCATTTTTTGCTGAAATTTTGTGTGTGGGTTTTTTTACAACTTGTAATACAATGACAGGTATGCTATTCAATGTTCAAAATAGGCCAAAATTTCAAAAAATAGAACAAAATGTTCAAATTTTTTTAGGCCAGTCTAATATATACACACAATAATGATTTTAGTATACACTCTCCATAATAATGATTTGAGTATTTACGCACCACAATAATTAATGAAGCATACACATATCACAATAATTATTGGAGTATGCATACACACCACAATAATTACAGTGTATACATACACACCACAATACATATTGGTGTATATAGAGTCGTCTACAACGTGGTTATATTGCGCTTCCTTTAGAGGGATAATCCTACTTAAGAAAGGATTATAGAGGATTAAAATGAGTTGAAACACCAACAGATACAAAACACCGTTGCTTATTTACAAAAATCTTGCGTCGATAGAATGTAAGATGCTAATTAGAAAGGCAAAACTTGTCTAATACATTATTAAATAAATTCGCGATACTCTTCTAAACTGTATCACTTGGTAAACTGTTTTATATGTTTATTGCTTCATTATAAAAACAGGTTGTTTATCACCGTTGCAGTGCAATCACCGTTTATCACCGTTGCAGTGCAATCGTTTGATATAATATAAAATTCATTGTTGCACGATATGTCTGACTGTGGATGTGAGAATATTTTCATGGATTATCCTATAGTATTGTTGAGCAAACAACACACTAGAAGGTGAAGGGACGACGACGTTTCGGTCCATCCTGGGCCATGCTCAAGTCGATTATCTTGAGAATGGTCCAGGACGGACCGAAACGTCGTCGTCCCTTCACCTTCTAGTGTGTGTGGTTTGATCAACATACTTAAGCCACGTTATTGTGACTCCTCGCCTGCCTATAGTATTGTATTAATTGGTCTCTTATTATTGTAAATAATACAATCTTTTAATAATAATTGTAGTAATAATACAATCAAATAATAATCTCTTGTAAAAAAATTACCAGGTCTCTTAAATGCAGGCGATGAGTCACAATAACGTGGCTGAAGTATGTTGACCAGACCACACACTAGAAATTGAAGGGACGACGACGTTTCGGTCCGTCCTGGACCATTCTCAAGTCGATTGTGTCGACTGAAACGTCGTCGTCCCTTCAATTTCTAGTGTGTGGTCTGGTCAACAGGTCTCTTAAATTTCAAAATTTCTTGTGTATGTTTTATTTCTAGGAGTTAGACACCCACCTAATACGTCAGAAAATTAAGGAAACGACAACGTTTCGGTCCATCGAAATGGTTATGGAAATAATGATCCACGAGGGACCGAAACGTCGTCGTTTCTGCAGCCTTTAAGTTGTGGTTTGGTTATCATATTATATAATTATCTTGCAATATTCACCATTATTCTCCTGCCTCGCATCACTCACCTTCAAGGCGGGTGTTATCTCTCGCCATCATATCTAGAGAGGTTATCTTGCGATGATTTCAGGGCTTAGTGTCCCCGCGGCTCGGTCCTCGACCAGGCCTCCACCCCCCAGGAAGCAGCCCGTGAATGCTGACTAACACCCAGGTTATCTATTTACTGCTAGGTAACAGGCGCATCAGGGTGAAAGAAAGCCTATTGTTTCTCACCGGCGCCCGGGATCGAACCCGGGACCACAGGATCACGTGTACAGGGTTCTGTCCGCTCAGCCACTGGCTCCCTCCCTCATAGCATTCAACTGTCTGCATCAGAGATTCCACAGTTACTCAGACGTCACTACAGTCTTCCACGTTCCACAGTCACTACACCTGTTTGCTATCCACATCAAAATATAACTGTAATCTTTCTCCGTTCTGAAAGGCAGGTATATTTTTGCGCTTCGATCACGTAGTTTCCACGTTCCGACCTCAATTTATCTGTAAATCAGAAATATTATATAAGTAGAGGGTGCTACAAATCCACAAGGGCCGTGACGAGGATTCGAACCTGCGTCCGGGAGCATCCCAGACACTGCCTTAATCGAGGGAGCTACGACAGGGTAAAACCGGACGCAGGTTCGAATCCTCGTCACGGCCCTTGTGGATTTGTTCATTTGATGCATCACGTTAGTGTGATCTCTGTGTATAGAGGGTGCTACATATATAGAAATAAATCGCCTAGTCGCTAAATATAGCTGTTTAACACAAAATGGGATCCCACATTGGCGATAGAGGCGAGTATGTGGCTCCAGTCGACACTATACTGATCTTTCAGACTAGACTCATGTATCCATTCACCACGTTCTGGCTCACACAATGCTCCATCACCATACACAACATTATCCCGTAGTTACCACAGCCACAGATATCACAGTGTGGCTGTGCCTTCGACCGTGATATCTTGACCAGGGCTTGCTGGGGCGTCCTGGTGGTGTTGGGGGGACTTGCTTTGGCAACGTCTCCAAAAATTACATCTCTTGGCGTGAAAGAACAAATGATAAAAGGTCTACGAAGATTACAAACACAGAGAACAATGGATCTGAGCGTGGTAATGTGGCAGTGGGTGTTTGTCGGTGTTTTTACAGGCTTATGTTATGTAGTGTAGTGTTTTAATGAAGTTGAAGCTGCACTGAGGGAAGCAGAGATGGAGAGCATGTCTGTACCTGCAACTTTAGTGAGTCAGCCAGAGGCTTAGGGGCCGCGTAGGAATTTCCTCTAACAAAAAAAAAGTACTGCAACTCCATACTAGTAGTAGGCATCCATCAGTCTCGGGAGACTATGGTGTTGCGCTGTGGAGTGGCCTCTCCAGGGCGCAAAGCCAGGGTAGGTTGATACGGAGGAGAAGCTGTTACCCATGCAGCAGGTCCCCCCTCTCCACGGCGCCGAAAGTTCCCAATGGAAAGGCAAACGCCAATACGATTGGTTCCAGCGCCGTCGCATACTAATTTCTCCATACTAATACTTTCATTTAAGTTATTTCTTATAATTTGATACAAAAATTATGTACATGGGGGATTATTATTATGTTATGGTAGTGAGTTTTGGAAATACAATTACGTGTATTTGTTTTTTTCAAGAATTTTGCGTCTATGGTCTAATCTTAAACAAAAAAGAACCATTACATCAGTATTAGAACACCAAAAAGGGTAAAAAAAAAAGATCCAGGGTTTAAAAGCAAGTAGGCGGAGCCCAAGAGCTACATGACACTCAAATTGTTGTTGTTTAAGATTCGCATCCTGGAACAAAAAAGTTCCAAGTAGCACGGGCTATGGTGAGCCCGTAGTTACAGCTCCTCAGCTACGAACCTTAACACCCAGCTGACTATGTCTTGCTGGGTCCATGTGCAATAATAATAAGCTTCCAGGGAACTCTGGAAATTGGAATTTAAGACTCAGCTCAAAGCAGAACTGTAAGACATTGTTAGATTCTTACAGATTAAACCAACTTGGTGAAAAAAAATCACTTTTCCTAAAGGTTTATGTTTCCTTAGGCTGTGGTAGGCTGTGGCTGCTCGTTCGACCGTGATATCCTGACTTTACTTTTGTTGCTTGTCTATGAACATATCATAGACATAGATATCATAGATATCACAGTAAAAGGTAAATTATATCATGCCAGGTGATTTCTTCTAATTATCATTACTACAGAGGTCATGTTTAATCTGCCTTTACTTCGTTTTTTTAGGTCAATTGTAAGAACAAAATTAAAGGAGATTTAACTACTTGGAGCTTTCTTTAACTGGCAGTTAGGTTGGTCATGAGCGAGTAGTTCAGAGACGAGTCTGGAACAGGAATTACAACATTTGTAGGGGATTTCTACTCGCGTATGACATAGTTTTTCTTGTTTCGGTCTTGTTCTGTTTGGCTTTTCTGAAAGTCCCGTTCGAAGCTTGTTTATAACCTGTCTTCTAAGCTTCGAAGCTTGCTCATAGCCTGTCTTGCAAGCTTCGAAGGTGGCTCATAACCTGTCTTGCAAGCTTCGAAGCCTTCTTATAATCTGTCTTCTAAGCTTCGAAACCTTCTCATAACCTGTCTTGCAAGCTTCGAAGCCTTCTTATAATCTGTCTTCTAAGCTTCGAAACCTTCTCATAACCTGTCTTGCAAGCCACCTTTCAAGCTTCTTCTTAAGTTCTCGCTCAAGCCTCCTTCTAATGGTGTCTGAGACTCAGCCAAGTTCACCTTCCTGGCTTCTTTTCTCTTGAGACTGAGATTTACACCTCAGGCAAGAATCTTTGATGCTCCAAAGGAATTTCCGCCACCAAATCATTGGAAGTTTCCGAGAGGAAAAGATGTGCGGCTTGGGTTCTGGTGGGGCTTGCTGGGGCGACCCGGTGTTGAGAGGGCTTATCTTGAGTTATCTTGAGATGATTTCGGGGCTTTAGTGTCCCCGCGGCCCGGTCCTCGACCAGGCCTCCACCCCCAGGAAGCAGCCCGTGACAGCTGACTAACACCCAGGTACCTATTTTACTGCTAGGTAACAGGGGGCATAGGGTGAAAGAAACTCTGCCCATTGTTTCTCGCCGGCGCCCGGGATCGACCCCGGGACCACAGGATCACAAGTCCAGCGTGCTGTCCGCTCGGCCGACCGGCTCCCTCTGCTTGCTGTAGTCAGGATAAAGTATTGACTCTGTTCAATGTATTTACTGTTAGAGTAGCTGAAAGAGACTATGCATACACGAAACAGCTTGACCTAACAGAACTATAGAAAGGAAAACTGCTATAGAAAGCCCTATAAACAAATTAAAAACATAAAGTAATTGACAAGAAAGAATAAGTGGAAAATTCACAATGAATACAAAACGAATATGAAGGCGGTGAGAGTGGTGTCTTGAGACGTAAGAGAGAAATGTAGAGGTTAGAAAGCATTTACTAAACATAAAGAGCAAGAGAAAAATAAAGTGACAGACGACAAGGTCAAAACTAACTTCATCCTCAATTTTAAAACAAGATTTACTATGATAAATTCAGGTAGCGAATGTCTGAAACATTCGTTTAAGATGTCTTAAACATCTAGATGGCTGGAATGGCCAATTGTCCTCTAGACATACATGAGCCCAAGTGTAGAGGATCCTCTCTCTCTCAATGTAGAGGGTGAGATGTAAACATGTAGTGTAGAGGCTGAGAAGATATTCACAGAGTAGACAGTGATTATTGAATTATTATTTATATTAATTTACGGGCTCACCATAGCCCGTGCTACATGGACATTTCGTTCTGATTAGCTAAATCTAAAACAACAACAACAAAGATTATTAAAGATTGTGACAGTGTTGGGTATAGAAGGGAGAATGTGTAGAGGACCTGGGCATCGCGGTTAGAATCTGGAGAGGCAGGGCGCGGGAGCTAATGCTCAACCCTGCTGCAAGTCTTTCAAGGACAGGTCATCTAGGTGAGAACACGCACGCTCTCAGAGTCACGGAAGTAAGAGAGTTGATAGTAAAGAGGAAGCTTTAGGGATCTACATGTATTAAAGGCTGTAAAACTTAGGAAAGTTTACCTTAGTTTACTAAATAAAGTTGATGAGATTGAGCAAAAACCTCCTAAATAATCCATGGAGCCTCACCTGAGAGAATTTTTTTTAAGAAAATGCCTATTTTTGCCTATTTGCCTAAATTAAAAATGCCTATTTGCCTATATTAAAAATGCCTATTTTATGCCTATTTTTAAGAGGTTATAGAGGAGGTAATGGCTTAAAGAGTCGATTAACTGATATGTATATTCCTCTACATGCTATAGAGGTGTTTATCAAGAGAGGAATGGATCATACACAGACATATTTGTTAAAGGAGCTGCTAAATAAGATTAAATTAGTGAGGTTTTCTGCCTCCATTAATAGTAATTGTTCTGTAAATTTTTGTTTGTGAGTTGTTTGGTGTGAGTTGTGTTTGGTGTGAGTTGTGTTTGGTGTGAGATGTGTTTGGTGTGAGTTGTGTTTGGTGTGAGATGTGTTTGGTGTGAGTTGTGTTTGGTGTGAGTTGTGAGTTGTATTTTGAGGAATACCCCTCGGGGACCTGCGTTCCCCAGTGTTGTTTTACTCACCTCAGTAAACTTACTCACTGGATGAGTGTTTGTAACCGCGCATGCGGGCTTCAATAAGGTTAATTTCCATTGTCTTTTACGCCTTCTTGTGGATTGTTCAATCTCACACTAGGTACTCTAATATGATATGACGTTTCCGGTCCTCTGTTTGTTCATTGTTCACTTGTTCATTTGTTCACTTGTTCACTGCTCATTGGTTTACATGTGGTCCTAATCTGCAGGCGATGAGTCACAATAACGTGGCTGAAGAATGTTGATCAGACCACACACTAGAAGGTGAAGGGACGACGACGTTTCGGTCCGTCCTGGACCACTCTAAATCGACTTGAGAATGGTCCAGGACGGACCGAAACGTCGTCGTCCCTTCACCTTCTAGTGTGTGGTCTGGTCAACATATTCCTAATATGTACTCGCATCTGTGGTATGTTAATACCATCATTCCTCTTAGTGTAATCTCAATATCTTTATATCTAAAGTCATTCCATAATATTTTAATACCACATGGTGCTCAACTGTTGAGTATTTCACGACCAATTGAAATTGTTAATGATTGCTTTATGTCAATTATTGTTATGGTTAGATTGAGGGTTGCAGAATGAGCTATGGGAAAAAATAATGAAGCACTGCAATGGGCTTGAACCTGCGTTTCAGGGTTTCTTATGAGGTATAATTGGTTGCTCGTGAATCTATATTGACAGTTTTCTCGTCTCCGTTCTCTCATATTCCTCTTTTTTTTTCTTTTTCATTTATTTTTTACTTATTTCCATTCTTCTTGTCACTCGTAACTCTCACTTTCGTTCAATCTCTCTCAGTCTGTGTTCAATCCCCGACCGTCCAAGTGGTTGGGCACCATTCCCTCCCACCGTCCCGTCCCAAATCCTTATCCTGACCCCTTCCAAGTGCTATATAGTCATAATGTCATAGTGCTGTCCCTTGATAATTCCCTTCCTTTCCCCCTTCCCTCTCCCTCGAAAACCTACCTCCTCCTCTCCCCCTTCTCCCACTATCCCTTTTCATTATTTCTTTCTATCCACTACATTTCCGTACCCCTCTCCCCTCCCTCCTCTCCCTCTCCTCCTCTTCCATGCTAAACCAAATTGTTAATGCTATTTTCGTTGGTAATGTCTATTATGCCTTGCCTGAAGGCTTCAAAATTGCATCACCTCTGCTGTTTTGCGAAAATTTCAAAGCGTATTTGCATATTTTTGCGAGTTGAATTTAATCCTTTGTGCGAAAGTGAGATGTGTGAGTAGATATTCTCATATATATATATATATATATATATATATATATATATATATATATATATATATATATATATATATGCATAGTAGGCCGAGAAGTGCGTTCTGGCTACTAGGTACGACATATATATATATATATATATATATATATATATATATATATATATATATATATATATATAATTCTTTCAGGCATATTTTCGTACGTGTTAGAGATTTATATCCAGCTTCCAGGCCCCTTTACTCTTTTACAGAGGATAGAAATAATGTCAAACAACATCTGACTGATAAAAATTCCAATTAGGCTGTTTATCTATGAATAGCTGATGATGGGACACGTAACGAAAGGCGGTGATTGGACGATGAGTACTTGTCAACTCGATTTACAAATTAATGTCATCAATTGACTGACTGATGCAAATTTTTCCGATTTTTTAGACTGTGTACACGTAGTTTATATGATGATAATGATGTCGACTATATACATTTGAGGGTGTAGTTCATATGAGGATGATGTCAGCTATATACACATATATGTGACATCAACAACCGTGTACTCCAATGAGCTGTTTACAAAATAATACAATATGCTCACTACTTGATGTTGATGAAGTCGAAATTGGCAATATTTTCCATACTACAGCAGTGGAATATACAGATACATAGCTAAAAACATCTATACATAAAGAGGCAAAACTTGTAAATTGAAATTTGATTTTAAAAAGCCCCTCAACTCTATGCAACAATGTTCCAATTGTTTGCCAATAATGTGCTAATTCAACTAATTACTTAGAAGACTCAAAAACGGGTGTTGTAAGTAGGATCTCGAACACGGGGTCTTGTAAGTAGGAGTTCGAACCCGGGTCTTGTAAGTAGGAGATCATTGCTCTACCAACCAGACCATGGATGCCCCCAATAAGGAAGGAGCTCAGAGTTATATCTAACTTTTATCCACCTGAGACTTGAATCTCACCCTTGAGTACCGTTAACGTATTTGATCGTTTATAATCCTTTCAACATCGTTGTGAGTGTGAACTACAAGAGCGTGGGGGTAATTACATTAATTACCTCGGATTATTGGAGATACTCGAGTCTATTGGAATGATTGCAAAATGGGGATGAGAAGATGTAATTGGAAAAAGAAGAGTTACGTCGCTGGAAGACAGAGGAGCTCGGGGCCCTGGAAACACAAAACGTAACTGTCCCTATTTTCCGCTTGTTACAATTTGTAATAAAGTTGTTACATCTTGGCTTAACGTGTTTTTGACGTATTAGGACGTTGTTACAACTTGCTATATTGGTTGTTATAACTGGTTAGGAGGTGCTAAAACTTGTTCGAACGTTGTAGCAACGTCGAAGTTTCGGTGTGTGTTTGGTGGGGGAAGAGATGATCACCACATACAAAATTATCAGGGAAATTGACAAGGTAGACAAAGGGGGATTATTTAACACGAGTCGCAATAACGAGGCTGAAGATCTGATAACCAAACCACACATCAGAAGATAGTGAAACGACGACGTTTCGATCCGTCTTGGAGCCTTATCAAGTCGTGTGATAGGGGGAGAGAATTATCAGGGAAAAGCACCTAGTCATTACGACTATATAGAACTGGGAATAGGTCAGGATAAGGATTTGGGATGGGACGGGGGGGGGGGGGAGGAATGGTTCCCAACCACTTAGACGATCGGGGATTGAACGGCAACCTGCATGACGCCAAACCGTCGCTCTACCGTCCAGCCCAAGTGGTCGTGTGATAGAGCCTCTTTACACTATCTACATTCCCTCCCCACACTCCCTTACCATCTCTCCAAACCAACACACCCCCCTTCCCTTATCCCTCCATGTTTCCTGTCATATACATTCCCCATCTTTACCCCATCATGCCTTTACCCCATCTCCTCCCAACGTGCCCATACATGCCCTTCCTCATCTACCTCCTCTCTCACCACACACGCCTTATCCCCCCTGTGCAACCACAAGGTTACACCCAGATTGCAAATCTGTCACCCAAACATACGTTTTGAAAGTCAATATCTGAATGCACTATATTTTAAACGAAGAAGTCTATGGACTCGTGGCAGAACATTTCACATTTATATACTTCGTGAAGTATGGCAAAGGAAGATAGTGGGGCAGGTGTATAAGTAGGTGTAGGTGAATATAAATGGGAGATACCCCATCAGGGGCTCAAATACCCATCTGCAGATATCAACTGTATCTACATTCTTATGGCCTAAATTTCCCCTTCGCCCCTATTCAAAGGATGGGAAGGAGGGAGAGAATTATCAGGGGGAAAAGCGTCAAGCCATTACGACTATATAGCACTTGGAAAGGGGTCATTACGACTATATAGCCCTTGGAAAGGGGTCAGGATAAGGATAATATTGACCAACTCCCTCTTGGTCAATATTGACCAAGAGGGAGTTGGTAGTACACGTATTTTCCCCCCTTTTCACGCTTGCATAATACTGGAACCTACCAATATCCTCCAAGGAAGGGGGGCAAGAACTATTAAACGTGTTGGTAGTTTAGCAATTAAGCATTAAGCGATGAACAATTCGGATAATAATTGGGTCACGTATCCCCCTCAGTTAGGGCAAGGGAAGTCAACAAGCGTGGTGGTAATTAGGTAGTTACTTGGTAGGGTAATTAATAGATGCACATGTTGAAATATTGTATACAAAGGGCATATTTATCCTTCTCTCTCGGATCTTAACGAGCATACAAGTAAAAATATATATATATATATATATATATATATATATATATATATATATATATATATATATATATATATATATATATATATATATATATATATAATGTCGTACCCAGAACGCGCTTCTCCCCCTAATATGCAAGGCCCGATTTGCCTAATAGGCCGAGTGATTTTCTTTATTTTCCAAACAAAAAGCTCCAATTGGTTTATTTGGATTATTATTATTATATTATGAACATAAATTACTGACTTAGTTATGTTAGATTAGGTAAGGTTAAGTTAGGTTAGGTTAAGTTAGGTAGGGTAGGTTAGGTTAGGTTAAGTTAGGTAGGGTAGGTTAGGTTTGGTCATATATCTACGTTTGTTTTAACTTAAATTAAAAAAAATGAAATCATACATAATGAAATAAATAGCTTTATCATTTCATAATAAAACAATTATAAAAATATATGAATTCAGGAAAACTTGGGGTAAAACTGTAGTTATTGTACAGTGATTACTCAAGGAAGTAATCATTGAAATGATTGGAAAGCATTGAAATGATTGGAAAGCATTGAAATGATTGGAAATCATTGAAATTTAGAAATCATTGAAATTTAGAAATCATTGAAATTATTAGAAATCATTGTAATTTAGAAATCATTAAAATTTAGAAATCATTGAAATTATTAGGAATCATTGAAATTATTAGGAATCATTGAAATTATGAGATCATTGAAATTATTAGAAATCATTGAAGTTTATAAATCATTGAAATTTATAAATCCTTGAAATTTAGAAATCATTGAAATTATTAGAAATGTTATTAGGTTGTGAAGGCCGTTGTATAATTTTACGTAAATACTATACATATAAGGTATATAAACAGAAGCTGTATTAACTTGATATATTAACAACAGTTCAACCAGCTTGGATTATTGTCAGACTTTCAAGATTTTTGGATATCTTGCTTGGCAGCTCCACAATTTTCTGGGATACGATATGATAACCATTTTCATCAATTCGCTTTTTAGTCAATAGACACTGGGGCCGTTTTCATCAGCATTCTTCCTAACGGCTGATAAAATGGCTTTAGGGGTCAATAGACCCTAGAGACATTGTCATCAGCTCACTTCCTGGTCAATAAACGTTAGGGCCATTTTCATGAGCCTTCCTCCTGGTCAATAGACCCCTAGGGCCATTTTAATCAGTCTTCTTCCTGATCAATAAACACTGAGGCCATTTTCAAAAGTCCTCTTCCCTGTCATGGCTGATCCAAGCGACTAACAGAGGCTTGGCGGAAATTTCAGGTGAATTTAAGGCCTATGTTATTTTACATCAGTTTCTCTGCCATATCTCCACCTTTTATTGCCCGATAAATTTAACAAAATCTCGTCATAAATTTAGCATTAACTGCTTCGCCTGGGTGGCAAAAAACGGCCCGATAGATTGCCAGACGTATAAGCGGGGCAAAATCCGTGCCCTAACGCTTATTAAAATACAGCTGTATTGTATTTTTGTATTTGTGAAATAAAGCAGAACACATATGAAGCGGGGAGCGCAACACTTAGCTGTTAGAGGGTGTTGCAAATCCTCTGCATCTTGTTTTGTTTGCAAGATATGTAAACAAGATCTAACATGGAGTGTTATAACCTGTGATTTAGACAAAATATGAGACAGAGTACAGCTTGTCAGAAGCAACTTATGTGTATCAATGCCTCACAGATGTGAATCTAGTATTGGTCCGTCCTGGACCAATTCCTAATCGACTTAAGAATGGTCCAGGACGGACCGAAACGTCGTCGTCTCTTCACCTTCTAGTGTGTAGTCTGTTCAACCTACTTCAGCCACGTTATTGTGACTCATCACCTGCTCAGAAAAAGCTATTTCGGTGATTAATGAATCCGGTATTAATAATGACAGACATCTCCAGTAATCTAGAGATCAGCAGCGTCCATTTTCCAGCTCAGGGATTACAGGAAATCCAGGAGTCACTGCTATTTACGCAAGACCAATCCAGCACTCCATTTAGCAACGAGACCAATGTCCCTGATTAAATCCTTCCAGAGTTGCAAGGGATCAGTGTTGAGAACTAATTGCAACGAATCGCTGTTGCAAATGGTTCCAGGCGAGGCCTGTGAAGGAGCCACGGGTGTTGTACTAATAATTAGTTAGGAACGGTGGCGGGAGATGTCGTCACCTTGGAATGTCTTAATGACCTTATTGGCCTGTTCGAGCGTTCGAGATGGGACGAAGGAGTCTTTGTAGAGATCACGGAAATGGGGAGAAGAGGCAGGAGGGATTAAAATAAATGTGAATGGAACGTGAAGAGTTAGTCAAGAATAAAGACGTGAACACAACGAAGGTGATAATTACGAACATGGGTGAAATGGAAAGATACGAGGGTTTGAGAACGGAAGAGACAGAAAGAAATAGGAGGGATAGAAAGTGACAGAGAATATGGATAAGGAAAGTGACAGAGAATATGGATAAGGAAAGCGAGATGTTTTGACAGCGTTTACCTAACTTAAAATTACGAAATAAACTTACAAAAATAAAATTATCACAGGAATTGCAGACTCTCTAAGCCCTCAGGGCTGGCGGGCGGCCATGTCTCACCTGTGGTAGCCAATCATCCACACTACCAACAGGTAAGTCATCCACACTTTCTACAGGTAAGTCATCCACACTACCTACACGTAAGTACGGCAGGAAAAATCATGCCGAGATTAAGTGTGGAGTGTTGAGAGACGTTGTCTCAAGTGTGAAGCTTGTTGACAGAGAATACTTGTAAGTTTCTCACTTATTCTGTTACTTAAACAAGTAAAAAAAGAGTGATTATTGTTTAACTTTATGATCAGTGAGATTATCCATAGGACTCGTGATGAGGATTCAGACCTATGAGCTGGGTATTCCCCATGAACTTTCTCATTGATTCATCACGTTAGTGTGATTTCTCAGTGTATTTCTTATCAGTATAATGTGTTGTGACATTACTTACAAAAAAGTGATTGCCATGACTTTACTACTATATCAAAATTGATCGAATTTGCCATCAGTTGCCAAATGGCTTAATAACAAAAGTTCTACTGACAACGATCTTATCTAATCACCAATATGACTCCCACAAGACCCCCTTCAAATGGGGATATTTTGACACATTTCACTCATGATCCACATCACTCGGCGATGTCAATTAATCATTGATCATCGAAATTTATATTTTTAAATCCTTTAAACCAAATGTTGCATTGATCATTACACTGCATGAACGACTTCAGGTCGTGCTGACTCCAGGAACGACCTCAGTGTCGTGCTGAAAATAGATCTTGGCAGCTGTGAAGTCTATCCAGCCTTCAAGAGGAAGGTGTTTATCGTCTTGATGGCCCGTAAGGGAAGTCGAGCATGACAAAACTGGCATTAAACTTACAGGAGGAGTAATTGACACGTCTCCGATGAGCGTCTTTGGCACTGTTCCTGCTTGTCTGCTGGCACTCTTCCCGCTTGTCTCTTTGATATTTTTTCCTGAAGAATTCTTCCTGCTTGTCTGCTGGTTCGATTGTTGCTTAACTACTGGCACTGTATTTCCCCTGTTGTCATATACTCACCTTATACTTCCAGCCAGCACATACTCACCTTATACTTTCAGCCAGCACATACTCACCTCATACTTCCAGCCAGCACATACTCACCTTATAGGCCTTAAGCCCATCAACAAACCAAGAAACATAAAAATTTTATTCTTTATATGCAAAGACAAATTTATGGAATTAGAAAACTCTCTTACAAAGAGAGGCTAAATAATCGTAATTTACATTACAAAAAAAGACGAAGACAGAAAGATTTCTTTTTGATTTCGAAGACAGATTTCTTACACACAGAAATCACAATAGCGTGATGCAGCAAATGAACAAATCCACAAGGGCAAGTTCAGTAGAACTCCTGGTTGCAATTCTTTTGACCATGTCGTAGCTCAGTCGCTTAAAGCTGCGTCTGGGAGGCTCTTGGACGTAGATTCGAATCCTCGTCACGGCCTTTGTGGATTTGTTCATAAGACGAAGAATTAGAGGTGATATGATTTAGGTAAACAAATAGATTATATGGTAAAACAAAGTGATATAAATAAGGCTTTAAAATATTTAAAACTCAAATTAGAAGACAAAACATATAATGTACATTTATATGTTTAGATATAAGAAAGATCTGGGTAAATACTGGCTCGGAAATGTGTTTTTTTTGATTCATGGAAAACATTACCGTGTGACATATTATATATTCAGTATCTCTGGATTGTTTCATGCGTAGGTTAGACATATACATGATTGATTTCAGGTATGATTTGCAGGGACCCACCCTAGTCCTTCAACTCTAGCGGCTCTACTTTATTCCTTCAACCCACAGGGACTCACCCTATATCTTCAACCTACTTGGGTTGAAGATATCTTCAACCTGTAGATATATATACCTCAATATATACGTGTTCCTATATCAATATATATATATATACCTATATCTTCCACCCTAACCCACATGTACTCCTGTAACCATCCGATACATACACGCTTCCACCAGCAACCAAGAATATCCACAACGCCTTCAGCCCAACCCAACCAACCCTTCCAACCCTAACAACCCAACCAACCCTATTCTTCTAGGTTTGAAACAATGTTTTCCTTCCAGCCTTAGTCATCCTGTGGTCACAAAACCAGTCACATATGTTCAGTATGAGTCTTACAACCATTAACTCCAAGGTCATGATCTAGAGGTATTCCCTTCGGTCGTCGAAGACTACTGTTGCTCGCTCTCCAAACTTGCAGTCGAATATTGCAAGTAGAACAATAATTTTGGGGGTTGAACCGTTTGGGCCACGCAGGACAATGGTCACGAATTTCTAAAATGTTTGCAAAAAGCCGTTTTCGAGACTATATATATATATATATATATATATATATATATATATATATATATATATATATATATATATATATATATATATATATAGTGTAATTCCACACAATGTCTACATTCTTTCATTTTCATAAAAAGGCAGAATTTTCGCTGCCTCCTCCCCCCCCAAAAAAAAGAAAAAGTTCCTAATCACCAGACACTAAACCACATTTGAATAATATGCTGGCAATTACAACCAACAATACACTAATTACAACCCCCGTCGATATAACCTTCATTTTCAATCCAATTTACACACATTTATATATTCGTTAGATTTTTTTTCCTACGACGAAAAATCCATTTTAGAATAAGTAGTTGATATAACGCCTGTTTTGTGAAGGAACCCCACGCATTTCATGCTTAAATTACAATGCTGAACTACATGAATAACCTCTGAAATTGGAGGCTACAGGCTGTAACTGCAATCATTATCTCAGTTATAAATAAGGCCTCAGCCTGCTGCTCCCTGCTTCTCTCAGCTCCTGTAATCAATAACATGTTGCAAATATTACAATGAATCACCGATATTCTCAAACTACGGGTGATAAAATCTGATATGGTTTTTAACTTCTAATATTCAATGCTATCGAGTGAAAATTCACATCTGCTGTGGCAGACTCGATGAGTATGGATTTATCAAGCAATATGAGACAGGTGGGAGTAGGGATTTTTTTGTTGATTTTTTGGTAGTTAAGATTGTTTCTTTGAAGCTTTCTGTTGATTGTTGCTATGATTGGAGCTTCCTGTTTACTGTTGCTATGATTGGAGCTTCCTGTTTACTGTTGATATGATTGGAGCTTCCTGTTTACTGTTGCTATGATTGGAGCTTCCTGTTTACTGTTGATATGATTGGAGCTTCCTGTTTACTGTTGCTACGATTGGAGCTTCCTGTTAACTGTTGCTATGATTCAAGCTTCCTGTTTACTGTTGCTGTGATTGGAGCTTCCTGTTGAGTGTTGCTATGATTGAAGCTCCCTGTTGACTGTTGCTATGATTGAAGCTTCCTGTTAACTGTTGCTATAATTGAAGCTTCCTGTTGACTGTTAGCTGGGAATTCTTAACTGTTAACTGCTGCATCGTTGTGTGTGTGTGTGTGTGTGTGTGTGTGTGTGTGTGTGTGTGTGTGTGTGTGTGTGTGTGTGTGTGTGTGTGTGTGTGTGTGTGTGTGTGTGTGTGCCTTTCCAATAGCTTAGTATAGCAACACAGCATGCAATGCAATTCAACGAACCTCATCTTCCCAAATATATGGAATTTATCCAGAAATATGCCCCATTTCCTTGCCAAGCAATTATTGATGGTATGCGGTATACTCGCCACATTATACACTCCCCAAAGCACTGTGTGCACAACTGTTTCCGATCTAAATGGTCTAAATACGATGTCGCAATACTATAGTGATTCCTGAGGATGGTGAATTGTCTATAACTTAAGTGTATAATTAATATTACTGTTCAAGTTGAGAGGTAAATATTGCTTACTCAAATAAAATCAATCAAATCATCTCAAGATACTTTATGACAAAAATGTAAGCTGGATTTAGAGTGTTGTGATCCTGTTTAGTGCAGTCATATTGTAGTGATTTGTATTAGTTTTATAAGGTTCTAATTCTAATTCAACTCTATAGTTGGATATTTGGGAGGTAGGTCTACCACTCCTTAGAGTGTAACAGTGTTGAAGAGAGTGAAGAACCGTACTAGGAAGATAAGAAATACCCCCTCTCAACACTGTAAGTAGTGTTGTAGTACTGCAAGTAGTGAGTAAGTAAGTGCTGTAAGTAGTGAGTAGAGTACACGAGTACAGATACACTCTCGCTAAGTTAGTACAACAGGAGAGGACGGCCTGGTACCTGTCCTCTCGAATAATACGTCTTATTTTGACTTATTAAACCCCCTGACTGTCAAGGGCTGTCACGTTTTCTATTTGTGGGTCCTTAGCTAGGTTAGGTTCAGACAATATAGTACATCATTTTTGTGACGTGTTGACAACTCGGGAGGAAAGGCTGCTTGAGAACCAGGTCAAACAAGCTTGTTTATGCTCGAACCCTAATGGGGGGGGGGCGCTCACTACAGATGGGGTGCTCAAATAAACTTAGCAAAGCTTCTGATTTAGTAACATAGTCTTGGTGTATTCTCATTATATTGTAGCAGCAGAATAAGTTTATACAGTTCCTGTATTTTTCTGCTTATTTCAAATGGTATTAATAACGCCTCTCTCTCTCTCTCTCTCTCTCTCTCTCTCTCTCTCTCTCTCTCTCTCTCTCTCTCTCTCTCTCTCTCTCTCTCTCTCTCTCTGTTCCTCTCAGTGTGTACATATGCATTATAATTTATTATTTTTATTAACATTTAAGTTTATATTAATTCTATTATTATTAATTTTAATATTATTAATATTATCATTATTATAGGCATTAGGATTATATTTATTACCAATAATATAATTTATCGAAGAAAAATTACATTATTGTGACGAGACATAATAGTAAACCAGACCTCATTAATATATCCAGGTAAACTAGACCTCATTAATATATCTAGGTAAACCAGACCTCATTAATATCCCCAGGTAAACTACACCTCATTAATATATCTAGGTAAACCTGACCTCATTAATATATCTAGGTAAACCAGACCTCATTAATATATATAGGTAAACTACACCTCATTAATATATCTAGGTTAACATTACCTCTAAAACGTGAGTAGGTCAAACACATTCTTTCTGGTGATCAACAGCCCACACGGGGTATAATTCTTCCTGTCTTGGGTCTTCACTACGCTGGTATTCGTCCCATTAATGGCTAGGAATTCGGCGCGAACCATTTGTGACATTTAGGCATGATATTGTTTGACTTGTAAAGGATTTAGAAATACTTCGAAGGGTCGTTTGAGCTAAGGTCAATGATGAATCAGCTTCAAAAGAACTTTCACGGTATCCAATATTATCTATGGCGATTTTGATAGGATTTACAGGCCAGGCCTAGGCTTCATTGGGTCTATCTACCAGGTTTGATTTTCATAGGAGCTACAGGCCAAGTCTGACCTTAGACGCGTTTTACAGACTGGAACTTTCCGTGAGTGTTGGTCGTAATTAAAAAAATTATTTACTTCCTTCTTCTCTATCCGATCAATAAAATCTTGCCACTACCGCCACGCCCTCCTCAGTCCCGACCCACCACCATCATCACCACAACCACAACCTGCTACCACCACTACCACAACCTGCTACCACCACCAAGCAACTCACCACCACCACTACCACAACCTGCTACCACCACTACCACAACCTGCTACCACCACTACCACCACCATCACCACAACCACAACCTGCTACCACCACTACCACAACCTGCTACCACCACTACCACAACCTGCTACCACCACTACCACAACCTGCTACCACCACTACCACAACCTGCTACCACCACTACCACAACCTGCTACCACCACTACCACAACCTGCTACCACCACTACCACAACCTGCTACCACCACTACCACAACCTGCTACCACCACAACCACAACCTGCTACCACCACAACCACAACCTGCTACCACCACTACCACAACCTGCTACCACCACCAAGCAACTCACCACCACCCTGAGCCTCTATTCCATTGGACTTTGGCGGTATAAAATTTCTCCGACAGTAAGAGACCAAGCAAGGGTGCCACATCTCCCAGGGCCAGAAGACAGTAAGCATAGTGAAGATCGAACTATGTGGCAGCTGTGTTCGACCCAACATAGCCAGGGTCGAGCAAATGTCCACATACTGTTGCCTCATAGGTGTAAGAGTCTCCTCTTTTTACTCTCAAGGATTTCCAACATATTGGAGGAAAGAACAGGAGAAAATGGGAGAAAAAGAATTCGAGAGAATGAATTGGAGAGAATAAGAGACAAGATTATCGGAGAGAGAGAGAGAGAGAGAGAGAGAGAGAGAGAGAGAGAGAGAGAGAGAGAGAGAGAGAGAGAGAGAGAGAGAGAGAGAGAAAGCAATGTTTAAAGACCAAAGAAAGAACGTGGGACAGAAGGAAATATTTTTTTTGGGGGGAGAGAATGGAAGGCAATGTGAGAATGGTAAGAGAATGAGACAATACGAGAGAATGTGAAAGAATGAAAAAAGTGTGACAAATGGATAGACTGGCAAAAAGTACACAGTTGGAGAAGAAGACAGGGAGATGAGAATGCCAGAGAGAGAGAGAGAGAGAGAGAGAGAGAGAGAGAGAGAGAGAGAGAGAGAGAGAGAGAGAGAGAGAGAGAGAGAGAGAGAGAGAGAGAGAGAGGCACGAGACAGGAGGAGAAGGAGGAGCAGGAGAGAATTACAAACAGGGCAGCAGGACACAGAGATGGTGAAAAATGACAGAGAACAGAAACAGACCAGAGAGGGGGAAAGAGAATGACAGAGTAGGAAGCAGAATAAAGACAGAGAGAATGACAGAATATCAAACAAGACAGAAAAAGAGAAGGAGAGAATGTTATTGTATAATATAAATATATTCTTACATATTCTCATATCTTACACGTACATACTCTTCCATACTTTCATGCCCTTACACATATACCCTACATGCCAACTCCTCCTTCTCTTCTCCCTTCTATGTGTTAAATAGTCAATATGGCTTATCACTTGCCCTTAAAAGTGAGCTAAAGCTCCTTACTTCACACTAAGTCTATTTCATTCTGATTTGTTAATGCAGAAGCTTGAAAGCTCCAGTGCCCTGTGTGGCTCTGCTATAATTAACACTTCAAAGCTGCTTTTCATTGTAGATTTTTCCCTTAACTGGTAATAATAAAGAGCTTTCTGCAGTCGAAATGTAGTTAAGTAAATTTAATAAAGAGTAAATTTAATAAAGATATTAAATCAATTTTAATAATGAAGTATATTTAAGACGAGGGTTACTCCTGTAGTTTGAACAAAACACTAATAGTTCTTGTTTGTTAAAAAAACAAAACTAAGTTTGTTCAGATAAAACAATTAGTACTGTTGTAGACTATTAAAAAACCCATTAAGTACTGTCGATTAAGGCAGTGTCTGGGATGCTCCCGGACGCAGGTTCGAATCCTCGTCACGGCCCTTGTGGATTTGTTACTGTCGTAATTCGTTGAAATAAAGCACAAAATACTTTTGTAGTTTGTTGTCGTAAAACACCTGAGATCAAATAGCAAATGAAGAATAAAATATTTTAGCCTAAAATGTCTTAGACGAATGAGAAGTAATTAAGAAAATGAGTGTGTAACAGACATCCGAATATCATTTTATGATTTATCATAATAATGTTAGAACACACGAACGCGGCTGGTAGATATCTTGAGGTTATCTTGAGGTTATCTTGAGATGATTTCGGGGCTTAGCGTCCCCACGGCCCGGTCCTCGACCAGGCCTCCTTTTGGTTACACATCCCCCAGGAAGCAGCCCGTAGCAGCTGTCTAACTCCAAGGTATCTATTTACTGCTTGGAGGACAGATGCATCAGGGTGAACGAAACTCTGTCCATTTATTTCCCCCTCAGCTGGTGAACGAACCCGAAACCTTAAGACTATGAATCCCGAGCGCTCTCCACTCAACCGTCAGGCTCCTCTTGTCAGAAGTATCATTACAATAATATAGAGGAAAGAGCAAGACATATACCCATCACTATCCAAGCACAAAACATCATAACAGTGAGATATTGTTATCAATTCTGAGGCGCCAAAAAGCTTATTTTGATATCAATTGTCCTTGAGGACTTCTCGTTATCCTGTGGTACACAGGATAACGAGAAGTTGGAACACAGCTGAGGTCAGTTAAGAGAGCCATCAAGGAGGACCAATGAGCAGAGGAAAAAAGAAGCTTCCGTCGCGGCTGTCAGTAAACAAAGTCCTTCAACTCACCAGATTTTCCAATCTCGTAAAGTTTTCCGAACCTTGAAAACTTTCGTCTTCACCAACCTTTCGAGAGTTAGCAAACGTGCCGGTTAATTTGGACTTTTCTGAGACATTCTCCTACTGTAAACAATAGCTAACTTGTTCTATGTGTGACTTTCTCCTACAGTATACAATAGCTAACTTGTTCTATATGTGACTTTCTCCTACAGTAAACAATAGCTAACTTGTTCTATATGTGACTTTCTCCTACAGTAAACAATAGCTAACTTGTTCTATATGTGACTTTCTCCTACAGTATACAATAGCTAACTTGTTCTATATGTGACTTTCTCCTACAGTATACAATAGCTAACTTGTTCTATATGTGACTTTCTCCTACAGTATACAATAGCTAACTTGTTCTATATGTGACTTTCTCCTACAGTAAACAATAGCTAAGTTGTTCTATATGTGACTTTCTCCTACAGTATACAATAGCTAACTTATTCTATATGTGACATTCTCCTACAGTATACAATAGCTAACTTGTTCCATATGAAACATTCTCCTACAGTATACAATAGCTAACTTGTTCTATATGTGACTGTCTCCTACAGTAAACAATAGCTAACTTGTTCTATATGTGACTTTCTCCTACAGTAAACAATAGCTAACTTGTTCTATATGTGACTTTCTCCTACAGTAAACAATAGCTAACTTGTTCTATATGTGACTTTCTCCTACAGTAAACAATAGCTAACTTGTTCTATATGTGACTTTCTCCTACAGTAAACAATAGCTAACTTGTTATATATGTGACTTTCTCCTACAGTAAACAATAGCTAACTTGTTCTATATGTGACTTTCTCCTACAGTATACAATAGCTAACTTATTCTATATGTGACTTTCTCCTACAGTATACAATAGCTAACTTGTTCTATATGTGACTTTCTCCTACAGTAAACAATAGCTAACTTGTTCTATATGTGACTTTCACTTACAGTATACAATAGCTAACTTGTTCTATATGTGACATTCTCCTACAGTATACAATAGCTAACTTGTTCTATATGTGACATTCTCCTACAGTATACAATAGCTAACTTGTTCTATATGTGACATTCTCCTACAGTATACAATAGCTAACTTGTTCTATATGTGACTTTCTCCTACAGTATACAATAGCTAACTTGTTCTATATGTGACATTCTCCTACAGTATACAATAGCTAACTTGTTCTATATGTGACTTTCTCCTACAGTATACAATAGCTAACTTGTTCTATATGTGACATT